>NC_136483.1:91013117-91220617 GCF_053919585.1 Euprymna scolopes
GAACACAATCTAACAATTTTAAACCATCAACTTGGCACAAAGGATTCATTCTAAATAAACGGACTATAAATTCTGCATGTTTTAACGGGCCAAAAAAATATTAGTGTATTATATTTCCACGTAATAAACAAACATGCACTTCTTATAATTAGCTGATTATTATAAATCTGTATAGCAGACATAAGCAATTGGCGCCATAGAAATTCATGCCGTTTATCTATTTTAATAATGGTATGCATCTAACGCTTTATTGAATAACTATTATTCAATTCTGCAGTGATGGACGTCTTGTAATGCTCATTGATTTGCAATTTTTAGATTATACTTTGTTATATTTGGTAGTACAGATAAAATCTTCACATCAATGATTTTTGTTGAAATTCTCAATTGGATTTGCATTTTCAAATAATGGCACAGCTTCTCGATTAGATTTTAATCTATGAACTGACTTGTCCATTTCCTTACATTAAAATTATTTCCCACAAGCCGTTCTTTCGTAGAATTTTTCAGCGTGTTTATGATGATTATCTTGATGGAAAATCCAATAAAGATGCGGTTCAATATTTTCTACTGAACTCATCAAATTTGCTTTAAAACTATTTTAGTATCCTACTATTATTATTCTACTATCTGCGACTAATACTAGCAAAATATGCAACTAAAAGAGTAAATCCTCACTAATATATATATATATATACATATACATATATATGTATATATATATACATATATATATATATATATATATTCAGGTTTTAAGTGATCAAAATTCGGAACTAATGAAGACAACAAGGTTGTTAGATAATACTCAATAGATTGAGCAATATATTTTTTTCCTTAATTTGAGAGTAAACAGTTACATATAGTCGCTACAAATAACCATCTGTTTCAGTCAAAAAGACTTTCTCAGGCGACCTAGAACCTCTCGACGCCAAAAAGAAAGTCCTTTTTCTTTTTGGCGTCGGGAGGCTCTGGTCACCCGAAGAATTCTGTTTGGCGTCGAGAGGTTCTGAGTCGCCTGAGGAAGTCTGTGGGACTGAAACAGCTGGCTATTTGTACCTATTTACTATGCCTCCCCACGGGACAGAGTTAGACACCAGGGTCGTTTTATAACGTGGAGAAAAGGTACAAAAATAAAAATTGTCTCAGTCGTGAAGGATTTCTCCTCCACCGAAAGAGAACAAGAAAATGAAGTGCAGCATCTGAAGAACAGATACTGTAGCGACCATATATAACTGTTTACCCTCAAATATGTATATATATATATATATATATATATATATATATATGAATAGAAATGTATAAAACAGAATACGAAAAGTATAAAAACTTATAACTTTTCTTTATTCGTTTTCAATTCGTGACGTGCGTGAATACAAAATAATATTATAAAAAAAAATTTTGTAACTTTTTTTACAGGTACATATTTTCGACCGATCCTTCAGTCTTCATTGGTGTAGTGAAAGTGATGAGCATACGCGGGGAAAAGGAGGAAAGGAAAAGGAATGAGGAGGAGGAGGAGGAGGAGAAGGAGGTATAGCCAATGAGAAGGTGACACGTCAGTTTTAAATATATACACATATAAGTACGCACATACACACAGTACATATACACATATAAACGAATATAAGATGCCACAATCACGGTGAAACACCGGTTCTCACCAGGTTATATACGGCACAATCACGTTGACACACCTGCTCTCGCCAGGTCAAATGAGTGACTATTTGGGAAGGCTAGATGCTGTATGTAATGCGCAAAGTCATAAAAATTTCCAGGTTGGTATTGGCGGCGCATTGATTCACTGGGAGAGATGCACCCTAGTCTTCGTTAAGACATGCATCTAAGAGAACGAAACTCTAATGTAAAAAAACTGCCGTCTACTGTATACTCTGTACTGTGGCAGTTATCTGTACTGACAACTGTTAGCCGTAATACCAAAACGTGGAGTTTTAATTAGACAAAAACTTCACAACTATAAACAAATCATCTGTGTGGATTTCCGAGCAACTTTATTGTTGTGGCGGGAGTTCATACGTCGAAATAGATGGGTGAACCTGTGATATATATATATATATATATATATATATATATATATATATATATATATATATATATATATATATATATATATATGAGACGAACATTCACTTTACTGCCTCTAAAAAGATACGGTGGGGTTAATGCCATAGACAATGGTCTCATGGCAACGGAACGGATTGTACAATACTTCTTTCAAATGAAAGCAAAGCTAATAACTGGATGATTGGTATAATGACAACAGAATAGCTACTACACGCCTAAAATAGAAGCTAATCTCTTGAAATCATTACCATAGATATACTACACTTTTCTCTTTCCCAACAAATACATAATGTTAAAGAGGAAGCTTTCATCACAACAAAAATGTTTATAACAAAAACACAAACAATAATGGCTAAATTGCGCATTGAAACTCGTTATATTAAACTGAATTGAACAATGAACGATAGCAATATTATAGTTTCAGTATCATATAGACATATATAAGTGCATTACTAATAGAAGTCATAATATAGTTTCGGCGTCAGTCAAATATTAATTCTCTATTAGTGATAGCTGTCGTTAGTAGCTTTAGTAGCAAATATTCCGCGACTATGATACTCATTTTTCCACAAAATTGCCAACAATAATTGCAGTTTATAGATCGCTTTCTAAGCTATATCGTTAAAAAATCAATTTTCATTCAGTAAAACAAAAGATATGAATTTACTGGCGTTCAAAATCATAAAAATACGTAAGGAGGTAAGCGGCGTTTTTATGACTGGTTTCCATAGCAACCTCGTCGCTCCAGCGAGTATTGTTGTTACCAATTCGTGACTCTCGCGAAAAGAGAAGTAGCAAGTGAAACAGAGAGAATGAAAGAATTAAAGGGAGATAATTGGGGTGATTTTATTGTGCGTACATTGTTTTTACATATGTGTGTGTTATGTTTATGAGGGAAAAATAATATGATTGAAATTGAACAAAGAACAAGTGAATTTACTGGACGCCTGGAAACATCATAGATTACAACAGAAAAATGCTAGCATGAAAACTAATATAAAACTTAAACATATCATAATATAACAGACTAGTTGTTAAAACTGGAAAAGAAAAGGACAAGATAGTCTAGTAAAAAAATATAATAAATTTATAACTTAAATATTGCAGCATTAAGAAGTTTTTTTAAAAATTCAATTTACAGCATTATATAATGAACTCTTAATGGTGCAATATTTGAAGTTGTATAAATTTATTATATTTTTACTAGAGTATATTGTCCTTTTCTTTTCCAGTTTTAAGAACCAGTCTTTTAATTCTCCATGTTTAAGATTAGCCATATTACTTTTCATGCTCACATTTTTCTATTGTAATTAGGAAATGGAATATTCAGGTTGTCTGATGTGTCGCTTTTAACTTTTAGTCCATAAGGATTAGTTATTTTTGCAATTGTATAACTTCTGACATTCTTTCGATTTCTTATGTACAAATGAGATACTGCTTATCACGATACAACTGCTATTTGAAGATAAGGGTTAATGCGGAGAGTAAGACACTATCGTGATAATAGAAATGATTATTGACAGGAAAAGTTGATTATTTAAGACGACATCTCAAGAAAAATGTCTTCATGCTGGATTTTAAAACGAACATGTAGTGGACAAATGGGAATCATCGTCGTGGTATTGTGGAAGGCAGTACAACTCTAAGGATGACCTCTGGAATGCTATTCTGACTACTGCCAAAGACATTTCATCAGATGAAATCGAAAGTTTGACATCTTCAATGGACCAAAGGCTTTTTGCTCTTGTCAATTAAAATTGCAATAATATAAGATATTGATTGTGCTATGAAACCATATTGAAGTTGTTTGTTCTTTATTATTGTTGTTCTCAATTTACAAATTCCTAGAATAATCCATGTTTCGATGATCTTTTAGCACTTCATCATATTTTAGCATTGGTTTGCATATAAAGTTGGCACGCTGAAAAAATGCAAATCACCAAAATGGCTGCCAATTGTTTATTATTGCGCAGATTAGCTTAAAATTTGAGATCTGCGATTGTGTTAGTATTGCCATATAACGTGCTAGATTTCACAAATGTTCATTGAAAACTATCAGAGAACAAAATTATCGATTTGCATATAATTCTGGCACGGGGTATATATATATATATATATATATATATATATATATATATATATATATATATATATATATATATATATATATCCTTTAAATAAGTAGAACGAATGTGTCTCTTTTTATATGTATCTTAACTAGCAAACAATAGAAATATTTCAAAAAATAGAAAACCAAAATCGTTCGTGTGTTTCTAATTAGTTTTGTGGCATATCAATATTTATATTAATTATATTATTTAATGCTGAATCCAATAACATTGTTAAACGTTTATAGGCTTCAAGTTTTGTATAACTTTAAATATTAAATCATGGTGCTTTGTAACATTTTCTTTTAGGGCATGACCAACATTTGCAGATTATTTCATGGCAGATGGAATTATTTTGGAAACGAGTTTTTATACTTCAAGTTTTTTATATCTTCAAATATCTACTCATGTTGCTCGATTTGGCTGTTTTTAGATGGAAAATCCTTGCTTTGGTTTTTGGCTTTGATCCATAACTGTTGAAATGTATCCTGTCTTAATTTTGCCAATTTTTGTGTATTATATATAATTTATTTATTTATCTTTGTTCTATTATTGCAGTCTTACTAAAAATTGAAAGTTCTTAACATAACCTATCATGTCTTATTACTCGTGTTTTAAACTTTTTTTGTTAAATACGTCTGGTATTATCCTAAACTAGCCTTTAAATAAGGTGTCCCCAATCTAAAAACATAAGCTGACCTCAGAAGTTGCATTATTGAAACGTAATTATAAGTTTAATCTCGAAGGTTCGATCACAAGGAACCCAAAGCTAAAAACAAAAAAAAAAAAACTTCCACGGATTAATATGGGAGGGGAGACTATCGTCAAATTCTATTCTAAACTGGAAATGGGCAAAGGACTTATACTAAGTAGATAAAAATAAGTCCCTCTTACCGTTTTTTTTTAATGGAGAGTAGATAATGCAGTGGATATGTTATCGGCAGCTCCCGTAACTCTCGCTTCTCCTTTTTTGCCCCTCAGTCCTCATTTCTAATGAGTGATGTTTCTGATAAAGGGTGAAGAAAAATCTGCTTCCTAGGTTAGTAGTACTTCGTGAACAGTAGTCTGGGATGTCGGAAATTTTGTGTTTCTATGTCTATCCTTGCGGCCATGTCACTAGTAAAGGTGCTGGAGGTAAACGGTTTCATCTGGGCTGACGTTAACCGCCTGATACTCAGGGACCCGAACCTTGGAATAACCACTCTAAGGAGGCTGTCCTATCAGCAGGTGCAAAGTACTGGGGCTGCTTTATTGTCATTTGGTGAATGGATTCTGGACCATGCAGTAGTCTCTGGTGGGGCCTCTCGATGCCATACTAGTGGGTAATTGTTACGGCTTACACCTTATCATGTGCTACAAGAAAAAAAATCCTCTTTCCTCTCTTACTTTCCCTCTCTGTTCTGCTCTAACCAGGTATGCTGACCTGTTCCACAAACCCCCAAATCTTCAACATGAAATATCTCAAAAAAGAAAACACGAATAAACCTAGAACCCCATCCTCCTACGTAGACCCCTACTACCATATATCCTTCTCCAACATCAGGGGTCTACGTTTTAACCTTCCAGAGGTTGAAATCCAATTACAGGAGACAAAACCTGACATATTCTTTCTAAGCGAACTTGAATAGGGCCGACCATCTCCCTAGATGAGTTCATAATTAAAGGATACTCTAACCTAACATCTAAATCTGACTTCCAAGATCGCCACGGGCATGGACTATGTGCCTACATTAAAGATGGCTTCCCATGTGGCAAGGATATCTCCAGAGAAGACCCTAATCTACCTTATATGTGCTTCCGGGTTGCACTTGTTTACACCACCGAATTTATATTTGCCCTCTATCGCCCCTACAACAGTGTAGTTACTGTCTTTAAGAGTATATTAGAAAAAATTGACCACATCCTGTCTGATCATCCCTAGGCTACCGTTCACATTTGCCGTGACTTCAATGTCCATAATGTGGAATGGCTCACCCACTCAAATAAGACTGATGAGGAGGGGAGGTTCTGTCATGATTTTGCCATTGCCTATGACCTCACTCAGATTTTCCGCGAGCCCACCCGTGTGCCCTATAGTACCGGTCAGTTCGCAAGTCCCCTAGACCTTTTTCTATCCACTTCCCCTGAGCTATGCTCATGTTCCGTTCTATCTCCTCTGGGATCCTCCGACCACTGCGTCGTATCAGTTAAGATTAAAATGAAATATAATAAATCTACAGACGTACCTCTCCACCGTACTGTATACCGATACTCTATGGCCGACTGGGATAGCTTCTGTACATTCATATCTGATCTCCCTCTCCATTCCACGTTTAAAAGGGATGTGTCCTCTATAGTATCAGATCTGACCGAATGGTTACTTGTAGGCATAGGCCAATTCATACCATCCAAAAAAATTCCAACAAAAACCTAACAGCCAGCCATAGTTCTCCCCCGAATGTGCTGCTGCCATCGCACACAGAAATCACTTTTTCCATAGCTACCAACGTAATAGATGCATTGAAACTAAAGCTGCTTTCAGAACCGCCAGCAACCATTGTAAAAGAGTAACAAAAAATGCAAGAGAACTATATGCGCAATCCGTTAAGTTCAAAGTAGCTGAGCAGCGGCTTGGTTCCCACCAGTTCTGGCAAATAGCAAATAGAATCTTGAACAGAAACGTGCGCTCTATCCCAACCATTATCAATGGACCAGAGGTCATCTCGACAGCATCCGACAAGGCCAAACTATTTGCACAAAAACTTTGCGGCAAATTTTACCCTGTGTGACGAAGGCTCTCAACTCCCCATATTCCCTCCTATAACAGAAAACACGCTATGCAACATACAAATATCTGTGCGTGAGGTCGCCAAGCTAATCAAGAACCTTGACTCCAGTAAAGCAACTGGTCCCGACGGTATTCCAATTATAGTGTTAAAAAAATTACAACCAGAACTTGCCCCCATACTTTCCAAACTGTTTAAGCGTTGCCTTAAGGAGAAGTGCTTTCCAACACGCTGGAAAACCTCATCAGTATGCCCTGTATTTAAGAATTCAGGTTATAAGTCATCCCCCTCTCAGTAAAGACCAATAAGTCTCCTGTGTGTCATGAGTAAGTTGCTGGAATCCACAATAAATAGAGAAGTAGTCAACCACCTCAGCAGAAATAACCTTCTTAGCGATACACAATATGGTTTCCGCTCTGCTAGATCTACAGCAGATGTGCTAACGGTTATATCTCATAGGATTGGCGAATAGTTCGACAAAGGCTTCATTTCTAGGACAATTGCCCTCGATATATCAAAGGCCTTCGATAAGGTTTGGCATAAAGGCCTACTACACAAGATTTCGAGCTACGGTATAACTGGAAATGTTTTCTCTATCATTAAATCATTTCTATCTGATAGGCTCATAAGAGTAGTGGTTGATGGGCAGAAATCAGAGGCCCACAGTATTAATGCTGGAGTCCCTCAGGGGCCTATACTGGTCCCAACTCCCTTCCTGATCTACATCAATGATCCCCCAAAACACATACTAAAATCTTTCGTTGATATCTATGCTGATGACACGACCATCTATGACAACACATCAAAGGCCGTAAATGATTATGTTCTCTCTGATTCTCTCTCCTCTGATCTTGAGCGCGTGGTACCGTGGGGAAAGAGATGGCTGGTTACCTTTAATGCATCTAAGACCAAGCTCCTATCTCTACATCATAAACGCTCTGATCCCCTATCTGGCATCAATTGAAATGGATGGCTCTCGTCTAAGGCAGGCCCCAGGATTTGATAAGCTCCTGGGTTTGACCTTTACACCTGATCTTTAATGGAACACATACATCAAGTCTATGGCCAAGGTCGCTGGGAAAATGGTGGGATCCTTCTAACCGCTCCAGAAGATATCTCACTAATGATGCAATTCTCTATCTATATAAGAGCCAAGTACGTCCAAAGATGGAGTACTGCTGCCACATCTGCGCGGGGGCTACAAAAAACAGCCTTTCCTGCCTTGACGGAGTACAAAATAGACTCCGTGGCTTGGTGGGGGATTCCCCTTTCTCTCCCCTGCAACCTCTTTCCCACAGAAGAGACGTAGCGAGCCTGCCATTGTTCTATCGTTATTTCCATGGCAGGTGCTCGTCTGAGCTCCATTCTCTGGTCCCCCATCGCCAATATTTCTCAAAAAACACCCGACTAGCTGAAACCCCCGTCAATAATTTTCCCCGCTCCCTATCTGTGCCTAAATCAAAACGTAGATACCAAGAACAAAGCTTCTTTCTTAGAACTGCACGCCTGTGGAACTCTGTTCCGCTTACCTGTTTACCTCCCGACTTCAACCTGGATGTTTTCAAGTCAAACACAAACAAATTCCTGATGAACCGCCCCCCCCCCTCAAGTATGACACCTTACCAATTCTCCAATACTATTGGTACACTATCCCTTTGATTACTGTACACACAATAACCCTTATCCCTGAGTGGCCATTGGGCCTTGATAAGTGGTGAACTCCATGTAAAAAAAAAGAAACCATGACTGAGATTATAAAGAACAGGAAAACTCAATAACATCGATGTTTGAGCATTTTAGGTCAAGATGTCTCATCTGAAATCACCAGATATATAAGCAACATCAAAAATAAAACAAATTAAATAAATAAAGAAGATATGTTCTGTTTTACTTATTTAAATAATATTTAGCTGAAATTGACAAGTCAATTGACGGTAGTATGGAGTAGCATTTAGGTCTTAATATTATCATCTTTCGTCCATTTTTGTTATTTCAAAAGAAACGTTCAAATTATTTGGATTAATCGGAAGCAATTATTATCCTCGATATTATTTTCACAACGTTTTAGTTGATTTTACTTATGACTGTCTTCTTAGGGCAACTTGTAAACTCGGAATTGTGTGTCGTAACGGATATGAGTTGTCAGTATAATCAATTCCTAAATTTTATCCTGATTCCACAGTCCAACATAATGATTCCCGAGTTCGAAAAAAAATGACAATAAAAAAGTTGGAGGTTACATAGGTAGAAACTTCTTGAGAATAACATCCAATATCGAAACAGACGTCCTAAAAAGCTTAATGATACGGGGCCTTATCAATTCATTCATTAAAAAAAAAATCTGCTAATTATCATATAAACCACGAGTCTAATACTCTCGTGGTGAAATACCGCGATGTAACCAGAGAATACAGCCTGTCTAAAACCGAAAACCTTCTTGTATCTACTTTCTCGCGGAAGATGTTTATTTTTACCAATATTTCTTCATGTCTCTTTCCTAAGGCCACGACACATAATCCAAATTATCAATCAGTCTCAAAATATCATACACATGATACAAAATGGTGAAAATAACATCTTCATTGAGAAAAACAGTACAAATAATCAAAATAATACACGTTATTTATTTTCATCTAAAAAATGTTACTCATAGTAAGATAAACGTAGATGAAAACCTACCGTGGGATTCCTACCTGATCCCACTACTTTATTATGATAATACACACATTAATTAATACTAGAGAGTGGTGATTACCTTTGTTAATCGTGAAGTATACTTTAGTGCATACAGATTTTGTATTTATTATTCAATAGAGAATTGGCTCTTTACTCTTATATTGTACGCATTTCAAAAGATTCAAAAATGACTTGGTGCCATCATCTTAAATCAAAACAAAAACATTTAGCTCTCCAGTCACGTTCCTTACCTCTGGCCTATCGAAAGACAGACAAGAAAACTTGGAAATCAAAGCACTTCAAGCTAAGAATGAATATCTGACAAGTTTCAATGAACATTTCGCATTTGAACTTCCGACCTATTTCTATACGCGTTATTCATCCATCCAAACAAAGATTTTACTCAACATAAAAAAAAATCCTTCATATATGATTACCATTTTCTGGTAATCTCAGTGTTATGTGATCAGTAGTTTAACAGTTACTTGGTTAAATATTTACACAAACATACATACATCTCTTGCTTTGTTTATATAAAAGATTATGATAGAATAAACAATCTAAATTGTGTAGCACATCTGGTGCGTTAATAGCCGGGTCTCAGTAAGTATACTGACAGGCTACTAAAGTAGAAACCCCCGCCCCAAATGCCAAATGATATACGAGCAATCCCCCATCCTCATTTAATGGCAGGCGGCGTACAAACCTGGAGGTCGAGGCAACATCCGATGTTGACAATGATATGACGGCTAACCAGATGGACTGTCACTATTGGCCATCAGCGTAACAACGAATAAAAAGACAGACAGCAGAGAAATTTTTCGTAAGATCCGAGGATGCCAATCGTCGTTCAAGATTAGAGGCTTTTAACCGTTATCGCACGGAAGCAGTGTGGCACCGACGCTCGTTTAAGCGTGCACGTGGACCGTTTATCCGATCCCTCAGTTCGCTCGGATAGGACAGATAGGCGCGCGCGTGTCGCGACCTATTTTGCTCACGTGTCGATTGGTGGGATATAAATTAACCTTTAGGGTTTAATGAATAAATTAGCTTCCAGAATCTGGTATTCATACTATTCCAACCATGAAGATTCTAAGCATACGGATGGTTAAATTTTTCGAGGGTAAGTCTAAGAAATTCATACGATTAAGGATTGTGTTTCAAACTTCCTCTCAGATGAACAGTGCCTTAATTTTAGACTTTATGTAGCGAGCTATTATGTGGATACGTAAATATATTAAAAAAAAACGATATTTTCAGCATAGTATTATATTAAACAGAGAAGTTAAAAAATGAAAACAGAAAAACTAAAACTGCGCTTCAGATAACGTTAAAACTCGAAAATAGTCACACAAACCTTACATATGTATCTAAATCGCGAAAAAAGTCTTATTTGGAAAAGCTGACTCTTCCTCCATATTAAGATCGGTGACTATTATGTAACATCAACATATACATGTATATTGCAAAAAATAAAATAAAATAAAAATGAGAAAGAAATGATGAACGCCAAATGATTGTGTGCTTTCATTCATAATACGTTCTACGAGTCTTTATGTTCTAATAGGTTACAGCTCATGAAGACACGAATATACTTATGATTTTAAAAGTAAACGTGCCATCGGCTAGAATCAAAACAAACATCCTATAACTCTCCAAAATAATTCTTAGCCTTCTGAGCTAAGTCTATATTCAATCAAAACTTCAAATATTAACAATAGTTGAACGTATAAATGTATATTTGTGCATGCATACAAGATACAAGTTTAGTTGACGTACGCCTACCAAGATCCGATTCTTCAATTCCTTTCCTTTAAAACCTATTTTTATATGATAAAACCCAAATCAACATTTTTTTTCACATGTCCAAATCCCCTATATATCACAAAGTCTGTAGACCAAAAACTGATACAGTAGATTGATAGAGATCGTTGTGCACACATCAAGGCAAGGTCACTTTATGTATATATAACTACTTCATTTACTCACATAAAATTAATATATGAAAGTATAGATTTATGTGTAAACTTTAAGTATTTACTTCCAAAGTGTTCAATACGTAGGTAAGGCTAGTTAGTAATTTATAAAATATATATGGCTATTAAGCTACACTGAATATTCGGCGTTTCATCCACTCTAGGATTCCTCAGGCTTATGCGCATAAGCCTGAGGAATCCAAAATGGATGAAACGCCAAATATTCAGTGTAGCTTAATCGCCATATATATTTTATAAATTACTAAATTACTAATATATATATATATATATATATATATATATATATATATATGCATGTTTGTGCGCGCGTCTGTATTTGGGAAATTTACAAGTAACAGGAATAGTAATAAAACTTGCAGATTATGATCTGGAGGTATTCCAAGGATATAAGTATTCGCGCTAATAAAAGAGGAGAATGAAATAAAATGATGCGAAATTATTAGTTGGAAGATATTCAGCAGAACTCACGGCATAATCAAATTTATCGCACCAATATGTTTAATGCATTTTATTGCAGGAAAAAAGGTTTATATGCTTTTCACATTTTCAGAATAATTCTCATATACAAGATTAGGGACATCCTTTCTCTCTTTCTCATATATATATATATATATATATATATATATATATATATATATATATATATATATTATACACTAGCAGGGGTATCCGACGTTGTCTGGTATAGAACAAGGGTCAACAAATATGCCATGCTCCAATATTTTTAGTGCCATAGAAATCAGTGGAATCGCCCGTTTGGTAATCAAATAGACTGATTGTCTGCCTTAGTTAGGGACCCCGCGCAGTGTACAGGGAGAAAGATTCACATGCATCTCCGCTGTGATCTAGTCCACAATATATTGTAGTCTACATTGCACTGTAAAGAACCTACTGCTGATTTTATAGAATTATCTGTAAATATTAACTTTACTATAAAGTTTAAATGCAAAAATCACGGCCCACTTATGCTCTAAACAGAAGCATTCATTTCGACCGCGCCCCTGTCTTAATTGAGAACTGTTTTTTTTTATTTTATAGAAGTATTTTAAAATAATCACTGAAACGTGCAAATATTAAGTATCATAGTTCAATTTTACTAAAACACACACACAAAACAATTATTTCGAACGCGCGCCTGTCATGTAAAAGAAACTACATTTTATTTTATAGACAGGACTTTTCTACATGTACGGTGATTAAACTCCTCAAATACACTTCTGGTTTTAGGTTGTATGAAAGTGCTAAGTTTGGTTTAAATTGGACTTCCTTCGTTAAATTGAGTTTTTTTTGATTATCAATTTTCAATACATATCAGAGACATTCCGATAGAACACCTACGTAAAAACACTTCCAGACGCATCATGTACCTTAGTGTATAATTAAAATTATCAGCGCAGCCGTTTCCGAGTCAAAAGTAAATTAATTCTCACTTAGAGAGAGGGAGAGAAAGAGAGAGAACTTTACTTTTATATAATCTATTATATAAAAGTATTATATAAAAAGTCTGTATATCTTTGAATTCCTTCCCTATAAAGTCGGAAACGGCTGGATCAATTTGATGAAATTTCCGAAACCGAAAGTTTCTATGGTCTTGGTAGTGTTCTTGGAATGTCTTCGATAAGTATCGACAATCGGAATTATCCGATGAAAGAAGAAACAGGCGATTTTGACCAAAGTTAACATTTTACACACCCCAAGACACAAATGCATTTGACAAGTTTTATTACAAAACAAGCGGAAAACCCGACATATAAAACCAACTGTAAGTTTTTTTTATATGACAGGAGAGCGTTCGAAATAAATGTTTCTGTTTAAAGCACAACTAAAGCATGATACTTGATTTTGTATTTTAAAATTTCATGCAAGCCATAGTATGTAAAAATGATTTTCTAAAATCAACAGTATGTTATCTACAGTGGAATGTCGACTATAATATATTTTGAAATTAGTGACTGCATGATTTAGCGAAGCTTCTGCCAGGAGCAACGTGATATATCCCCAATTAGAGCTGGCAATTAAACGATTTGATGGAAAATGAGCTATTTCATCGATTTCGATGACAAAAGAAAAGTATGGGAATGTGGAATATTCCTTGATCATCATTCAATCCCAGGCAACGTCGGGTTATCCTTTTGTGTGTGTGTGTATGTGTGTGTGTGCGTGCATGTGTGTGTGTGCGTGTGTGTATGTGTGTGTGTGTTTGTGTGACACAGACACTGTCTACTCACTTTCGAGTTTGGTCTTCCTTCAGAGTAAATAGTAAATAGACTATGGTTACCCACTAAAAAAATGCCAGTGCAAGCAATTATGAAAAACAAAAAATTGCACAGTTTTCTTTTAGGGTCAGTACAGCTAGGAACCAGTCCAGAACCATTGGAAGCAATGCAGAGATAATAGGAGAGCACATAAAATGCTTGTTTGTTTTCGTTTTTTTATACTGATTTTGTCTGTTCACATTAAATTTAAACTTCTACGTGGTAGTATAGTCGGGGAGGCATCAAACAAAATGAAATTCTAAAGTCTAGCAGGTCGAAGGACGTCAACAGTAAAGGGTTGCAATATATACGCCGGTAGGTCATAAATGCGCTGCATTCATCAGATCCCATTCCATTAAAGTACGTGTAAAACAGACAAAGATGCAATATTACTGCGGTGGGACTGGGGCTGGATCTTGTATGACAGTGTGTGGTCTATTAGATTTTAAACTGTTGTTGAGCCGCTGTCTATGAGTGAAAGACTAGTGGGGATGCTTTAGCTTTGATGCAGGGACGAATTGAGGCTTTGCAGATATATAGGATGCTCCCTGGTGGGAGCTATTTTCCCGCTCGATTGCTTGAGTCCAACTTCCTTGCAGCAGTCTGTGCAACTGCTCTGTGTATATGTAATGCAGCAATCAATGTTTCCTTTTAATGTAAGGTGGAGGAATTTGAAAGATGTGCTGTAAAATGTTGGGTGTTATTTGTCATGGCAATCTATTTTTGTAGTTGTTAAAGGAAAGGGCTAAGTCTTAGTAGAATTAAATGTTACCATCTACTTAAGGCCCCGTTCCACTATCGACTGAAGTTATTGTCTTGGATATGCGTACATTAATTTCAATCTGATGTCTATTATAGCACGTAATGTTATAAGCAAATATACCCATTTGAGACACATTTATATTAGAGATGTCATTTATGATTATCTAGAATATTAAAGCTCAAGGATCAACTCTTTGAGATACACATACCAGTATTAATATTATGTTGGTTGAACGTACGGCTATCGCCAACACTTGAGTTTTTATTTTGTCCAGGAAACATCTGATGATGTAGAATATTCGTTCAGAAATACAATAAGATCGAATTTTCGTGAAAAATACTTCATGCTAGACCATATGCTTTTGATATATCAATGGCTTCGACTCTCGCTTTTCCCGTCTTAACTAGTGCAACTTATATGCGTTCAAAGATGAGAGTTAAAATATCTACAGTAGAAAAAGCTTTCTACATTTGTAAAGAAAACAAACAGTATGACGGACTACTACTTGATTGATTAAGGACTAAAAGATTTTAATGAAAGGGGGGGCTGATGGATTATAATTTGACGGGTCAGTACTGTCGACAAAATTCTTTAATACTGATACAAAAGAGGGAATTTTTCATATACTAGGGCAGCAAGACTCGGCTAGATATTTTTGTAGAGTTTGGAGAGAACAAACAGCTAGCTCAACTAATCATTTCCTAATTTTTATGACAAGGGTAATATCAGGTCTACATGCATTGGATGTGTCTGGGTTTTTTATATCACAGACACGAGAAATTGATTAATTCTAGACCTGCTAGAGTGACTTCTGTTCGCAAAATAAAATTTAGAAGGGCGTGGTTTGAAGTCTCTAATATTGAATTGAAGGTAATATGCCGGGAAAGCAAATAATCCCTCTCGATTTCCGTGATACCTAACCCATGATTGTTAGTGTGGAAATTGTTCATTATTCATCACAATATTATATTTTTGTAAAAAATGACAAATTCTTATTTTTTTTCAACTCGATACTTTCCAAGCCACTTCAGTGTGACTTCTTTGCTGCGTCTGTTTCACTCTTCCACTTATTTCTAGCTTTCATAGTTTTTTGCCTTTTTAAATTTACTTGAGGCAAACGAATCGACAAACCCGACAGGCTGCTAAATCCCACTCACACACTGTAGAGATCCCTAGATGTAACAGATCTTTTTACTCCAATAGTTTCTTCCCCAGAACAGTTAGACTCTGGAATTCCATTCCAGGTCCCTGCTTCCCGAACAGTACTGATGTTCAGAAGTTTAAGTGTAACGTGAACCGACATCTTGCTGCCCAAATCCCTACATAGTACCCCAGTAGTTGTTGCCCCTGATAGTAGCCCCCTACATCAAAGTGGCAATTTGCCTTGTTTGGGGTGAAAATGTAATAAAAAATAAAAATAAAAAAGCAAACATTTCCTAGAGTCATCTATTATGGTGATCATTAAAATCCGAAGGCTTTAGAAATCGCATTTAAATTGTAATATACTTGCTTGATAAGGGTTTAGTACTATTTTGAGGGAAAACGGTTGAAAAAATACGAGTCATGAACGCAGTATTGAAGGAGTAGTCTAAGGCACATGAAGGCTTAGACATCCGATTCTAGACTGCACTATCTAATTAAAAGGTATGGTTACAAATGTAGACCTTAAGTCTCTGTATATATCTGTGTGTGTCCTTACGGCGCGGAGGGAGATATGCTGACATGTTAAAGCGGTTAGAGAGAATTGAGGAGTGTAGGTTAGTTTCACTTAATGCTACGATATACGCAGAGATTACTTAGTTTAAAAAAAGTACATTATCTAGGTTACATTTAATCCAACGTTTATTCATGATTACAAACCTCAAAGGAGGAAGTGAATTGATTTTGTTTAGGTTGTCGTCTGCTTTGAACATTTTTTAAAAAATTTTTGCTCTGAATGTTATTTCATTTGTTTTTTGTTTAGTTTTAGAGTAAGGTGGCTGGGCTGAGTTGGGTTTGACGACAAATATATACACAGGAAGAAGTAGACTATTGTCCGTGGCTTGTAAAGATGGCTGTGCCTTCGGAAAAGCCCAACGAAGAAAATTGAAGTGTATCTTAGTCTGCGCGACATCGGACTACATCTATCTCGAAATTATAGAACTGGTGATAGACTACGCATTTAAAACGCCACCAAAGAGTAAGGGCTCTTGTACTGTCAGAGGAAATCAGCAGACAAATAAACTGCAAGTCCTGTACCCTCAATCTCTCACACAAAACCGGCTCAAACTGGTTGCATGGTCATAAATGGCAAGCAAGCTAGAAGTGGTAAATAAAAATGGGGATGGAAATTTCGCGAATTTGAAGCCAAATTTTTTTTTCTGAATCTCATACTTACTTACAAAACAGAAAACGTTTTGTTTTGTAATTAAATACTTATTCTTATTTTCTCAAAGTCTATATATTTTCAATATATTTGTACTATTTAAGTGTTATTTATTCCTTGGAAAAAAAAAACTTGTTCTAAAATACGACAGGACTTATATGGGCCATATGCATCCTACGCTTTAATGTCTGAAATTAAAATCACTTAGTTCAAATTAACTTGAAAAGCAATACTTCAATAGATCTTATCCGATCCCATCGAGACTAAGTATTGATCCCTTAGAAATGCAGCAGAGATTCATTCGTCCACACGCCACGCTGTCTAGAAGTAGTAACGCGAAATGGAAAATCAATACATAAAAAATCTATATTTTAACTTCATGCAGCAATCACACATCATATATATATATATATATATATATATATATATATATATATATAAGTGTTATTTGTTCTTGTTTTTGCGATACGTTTCGAATTCAATTATTTACGAAAGTGCATTTTTATCTAAATGCGAGTTGGGAATAATTTTCCCTTTTAACCAATTTGTTACTCTAATATGGGGAGCTGCATATATATTGTTTTATATTTAATTATCCACTGAAACGTGTTTCGTCGTCTACAAATCATCAGAGTGTCTATATCTACCGAGGTTTGATGGGGTACCGATTTCGAATCTCGCTAGATACAGCCAATCTGATGAGTCGTAGACGACGAAACACGTGTCAGTAGATAATTATATTTTAAAAACTATATATATATATATATATATATATATATATATATATATATTCAAAATCACGATAGAACATTTTTGCATCATATTGTGTATTTTTTCAGTGTTTTTGTCTTTGCTATATTGTTTTTTTTTTAAATATATATGAATATTTCATTACAGATGTGATAATCATGAAGCTTACTATTTGAGACAATTTTCCTGGTTTAATATTTGTTGATATATGTATGTTGTCATTGGCTGATAAATTTTAATATATTAAACTTTTGGATGAAAATATTTAATAAGATATTGTTCGAACGGGGTGATACTAATTTACTTAGGCGCTGCTATTCCGAATTCGTAGCCGTGTGCGGTCGAAAATCGATAGTTTTCCTTGTACCAAACAACCGTAAATAAAGATTAAAGTTCAGGTAAAATAATTCCAAACCGGCATACATAATCGTATACTAAAAATAATACAAATAGAACTAGTTTTTATTCAGATTATTTAATAGTTTTCAGTAATCGCGTGAAAATTTCAATTTTACTTTATATTTAATTATATATAAAAATATTCCAACCAATTTAAATAAATTTCATTTTATCTGAGAATATTTTTTGTGTAATTCATGTGTAATTAATATTATAAAAATAGATTTATTGCAATTAAGCTACACCAAATGTTTCTCGTTTCATTCTTGTAGGAGATCATAACGCTAAAATTTCAGGCTTTTGATTCACTGCAGGGATGAAGTGCGGAAGCCTTTGTGTTGATAAATTACTATATCTATATACTTTTATATAACGGCATTTTGCATGTGTGCATGTGTGTGTGTGTCTTTATGTGTATGTGTGCGTATGTATGTGAGTGAATAAGTGAGACAGAGAGAGAGAGAGTTCCCTATTGATACGGAAAAAGACTGGGCTGATTTACGTTTAATTTGACACAGATGCACCTCATGTGTATGGCATTGCTCTGAGATAGTTATTGTATCGGATGAACTTGATAAGTATAAAAATCGAAAATCGTGTAAAATCCAATCAATGAATGAAGAGTTCGATTTTGATGAAAGTTAACACTTTGATACAGCCTTACTTCGCAAATGCATTTTAGACTTTTTATCATCGCACATTAAAATGTGTCGGCGTATAAAATAAGCAGTAGACAGGAGTGCGTTCGAAATCAATGTTCCTGTTTAGAGCACAACTGACCAATGAAACCTATCTTTTGTATTTTAAACTTTAATTTAGGCCATTATATAAAAATAATTTTGTAACATCTGCAATGCAATGGACACTAAAGTGGTTTGTTGACTAAATCACTGTGAGGAAGAATGTGGAACTTCCTTCCAGTGCGCCGTAATGGGTCTCCGACAAGAAAATCCAATTAATCAATATGATTTAAAAATGAGCATGTAAACCGATTTCGATGACAAAACAGGTATTGAAAGTGTTGAAAATCGATCCTAATTTAATCCCGGGCAACTTCAGATCTCCCTACTAGTTCTCTATGCATGTGCATTATCTTTGTTGTGGGCGTGTGTATTTTTATTAATATTTTTAGAGTTTCAACCCGAGCAACATTTCCACCGAAATAGTCGTTTAACTTTTCGACCTTCTAAGATTGGCCAATATTGCGGCGCCTGCAATCAAACAAGCCTGTGTCCCTATCCAGCCCTCTTTTTTACCCTTTCCATTTTCCTTTGTTTGTTACTCTTGTCCAAATTTGGTACGTATGAATAATGTATTTCTCTGTTTGATCGCCCCGTTCGAGTTGCAGTCTTTCTTTATGGAACCGAGAAGTTTTGAAATATTTGTTGATTTTATTTGCATCTCGTTTTTTTTATATCACTATTTTGATCCCATTCTTTTTTTCCATTGTAGACGAAATAATTCTTTCGTATGGCTTTATCTTAAAGTTTTCAGAAACAAACACCAACTATTGCATTCACTATATAGTGCATTGAGATTCGGCGACTTTTGCAAGTACAAACAGAAAATAAAATAGTATTTGGTTGACATATAAAATAATCAAAAGCTTTACGCTTTCCTATTACAATAATAACACAATAATTGTGGTTAACTGAGAGGCTTGAGCTTACCCAGAATTGAACGATGAACGTTCCACACTCCAAATATTTTTATTGTCGTAAAAATCGGTGAAATCGGCCATTTTAAAAAAATATATCGATTGATCGCTTGCTCTAGTCAGGGGCATATGCAGTGACTAAGCCCACAATATACTGTAGTCTACATTCGACTGTAGAGAAGCTTTTATAAAATTATATTTTATAAAATTATGAATTAAAGTGTAAAATACACAAGTCAAGTCACACGGTTCAATTGTGCTCTAAATGGAAACATTCATTTCGAACGCACCTGTTTTATCAAAGAACCTACTATTAATTCTGTTGTGAGGTGATAAAACTACGTAAATGTATTGTGATGTTTTGGTCTAAATCGTACACTTCCTTGTTTACTCAGATCTTTTTGAATTATCAATTTTCAATACTTATCCAACGCATTCCGATACAAAACCTATCTAAGAGCACTCCGAAACTTCAGCGGATTGCTTGATTAATAAATAAAAAAATTAAAAGCCTAATATGTATTTATATACGTGTTAGAGAAACTCACAATAGCATTAATACTCTCCAAGGAGATCTATAATTGATACAATTTCCTTGACGCTCATTGGCCTTGTAAAGGTCCTTTTTGTTTAGATTTTAAACGAATAGTAATGATATTATCTTTATTTCTTCTTACATGCACACAAAGATATAATATGAAATTACTGTACACAGAATCGAATATATTTGTTTTCTCAAAGTTGGGACAAAAATATCGTGGTATCAGCGTTAGCTCTTGACAGCATTGATAAGTAAATACAACCATGTATATTTACTAACGCTTCGTATTTTATCGGATGCAAATCACCAAAAATAATTATAGACAATTGAACTGTTATTATTGGATCCAAGTTTACATGGATGATAATTGATTCTTGAAAAACGGCGGTGGGGGGGGGTAAAAATGCTACATATTTACCGAAATGTCTTTCAATGAATATCAATGTAGAAGATTATCTGCATATGATAAATTGGATTTATTTGTATATTGCAAGAAAACAAAAACGTTTGCTTTACATCAAATTTAGCGACCAAATAACATGAATTCTTCTAACCCATGGACGGAACAATTTAAAGTGATGAAGAAGAGCAAAGTTACAAATAGAAAATCAGACACTATTCGCATCAGAAAATCAGTTCTGAAAAAAAAATCCTCTACTCTGAATTCAAAGTCAGCGGTGTTTCTTTTCTTTATGTTAACAAAAATTGTACTAATAATTTATAACATGAGAAATTAATTTACCAAGGTAATTTCGATGATTTTATATAAAAATACTAGCTGAGGTACCCGACGTTTTCATATTGTATTTGATATATTTCAAGCTTATGTCCTTATGTATTATTATCAAATTGATTAAACGAAACACATTTACTGTGGTTTCTTTGTCCACACCCCGATGGTGTAAGAACAGTAGGTGTGTTTTATGTTATCGACGTCCTGCTAGTAGCCTTATTCTCTGCCGAGTTTAATCTTTTATCTTCTAGCCATTCTTCAAAATATGATGTAAGAATTGCAATTATTATTTTATTTGTTAATGCATATCTGAAAACTGTTAAATTTCTGTTTGCTTTAGCTATTTAATGTACACACACACACACACACACACACACATATATATATAGATATAAGATGACATTAGTAATCTATTCTCGTAATAAAATAATCAAAATTTAGTTTTCATTTCTGAAAACAGGTAAATGTAACGTTAATGTTGAAGAGCGTCTACATAAAAAACATTTTGTGTTTGACCTCTAACAGTTGTGTAAATGTAAATGGTTTTCAGAACTTCCAATGCGCGAGTAACCAACATACAATTGGCCATAAGAAAATAAGGTGATTGAAGATTAAGTCAAATAATTTTAATTCTTTGACGTTGAGGCTTATTTATAAATAGGGATATATACGAGGGGCGTGCCATAAGTAATGCCCCTGGCCCACTTCCCATAGAGTAGAGCAATGAAACTTGGCACATTTATTAGTCCGTCTCTACATAGGAACCACCCCTAGTTATGCATTTCTCCCATCGTTTGATGCAGCTCTGGAGACGGTTTTTGTGGAACACCCCAGGTTGGTCTTCCAACCAGACGCGACTTCAGAAATCAAGGCTGCATCATCTGGGAAAAAAGTTTCCTTTAAAAACAAACTTCATAGCTGGGAAGAGGTTAAAGTCAAAGAGTGCAAGGGTAGAAGAGTAAGGAGGATGATGGGATTTCATAACCACACGCCCGTGCTTCTGATATGGCGACATACGAGTTGTGGACGGAGCGTTGTCCTGTAGGAGGAGGGTACCTTTGCTGATCTTGCCCCGCCTTTTGATTTTGATAGCTTCCATTAATTTCCGCAAAAGTAAAGCATAATAGGCTCCTGTAATTGTGGTACCCTTTGCCAGGAAATCTGTCATCACTAATCCGTCCTTGTCAAAGAAAACTGTGAGCATGACCTTGCCAGCGGAAGGCTACACTCTGGCCTTATTTGGAGGTGGTGAGTCCAAGTGCTTCCACTGCATTGACTGGGTTTTGTCTCTGGATCATAGTGATGGACCCAGGTTTCATCCTGTGTAATCAGTCTTTTGAAAAACATTGACTCATCTTCTTGGCACATCTCCAAATGTATCCTCGAGCATTCGACGCGTTCTCGCTTCTGGAATGGTGTGAGCAACCTGGGAATCCATCTGGCAGACACCTTATGCATATGCAAATGGTCATGAATGATAGTTTCCACAGACCCTGTACTGATGTTGACATCTTGGGCTATTTGGCGAATAGTAATCCGCCGATCTTCCAAAATGGCAGCCTCAACTTGACGGACAAATGCCTCATCAATGGAAGAAGGGGGTCGACCAGGTTTGGGAGTTGTTTCCACAGACTTCCGGCCATGTTTGTTTTCACGATACCAGCGTTTTACTAGGTCATATAATGGGGCATTAACCCCATTAGTTTCTTTCATTTCATCATAAGTCTCCTGTGGTGGCGTTCTTTCAAATACAAAAACCGGATCACTGCTCGACATTCAACAAGCTCCATTTGACACCTGACTCCGTTCAAACACCTGTAAAACAGAAACCAAAATTAGTTAAGAGCTGTAATTTTCCACATAACCCGTAAAGATATAAATCCTTGGACATGCAAAATTTCAGCTAGATCAGACAACTGTAAGTGGGTCAGGGGCATTACTTATTTCACCTCCCTCGTGTATATATATATATCGTCCACATGCAGTAATGTTTCGTTGTATCACAACTTATTAGTAACTCATTAATGCGGCTAAACATACGAGGGTCGTGCAATAAGTAATGCTCCTGACTCACTTACAGTTGTCTGATCTATCTGAAATTTTGCATGTACAATGATTTATATTTCTACGCGTTATGTGGAAAATTACAGCTCTGAACGAATCGTGGTTTCTGTTTTACAGGTGTTTGAACTGAGTCAGGTGTGAATAAAAACAAACTAATATGGTGTTATGTACAGAGTAAAAAAAACAACAACTAAAATTCCATAATCATTCCATTCTAACGTCGGATCCTCCTACTAATAAATTATAGACTTGATAATTTTTTAGTTTATTATTTTCTAATAATTTTTTATAAAGATGAAAAATATTTTTGAATTAAAATAGTATCATTTTGATTTTAGTTGAAACTGAACAGATCAATTATTAATTCCCTGAAGGGGGTTGTTTTATGCACATCACAAAATAAATATTTAACTATATAAGCTATAAAAAATACAGCAAAACACTTTTCTTTTCAGTTTAAATTAAATAAAAAAGCTAAAACTTGTCGAAAACGCTCTGTTTTTGAGTTGTTTTAGAAAATGGAATGGAAATTTAAATTTCTTTCCGTTTTCATCCTTTTTAAAAGTGTGCATGCGCCAAAAACTCGAAAATAATCGATAAAATAATTGTAGAAAATAAATTTTAACAATATATAAAACAACCTGTGCTCAATTAGCAAATATAAGCATTTTTATGCAATAATACAATTTTGGGAGCATGAAAATTTAGTCAATATAGCCATGGCGTCCCACTGAATACTTATCTGTAAACGGTTGCTTTTTAAGAGTATTATCTCCAACCTCCCCATGTTAAGAACGGCTTTTGGAATAAACACCCCAACTTCCCCATGTTAAGAATGAATTTCGGAATAAACACCCTTTGCGGGTAAGTCTTCAGTGAGACAACCAGGCCACGTCGACCGAAGATTTAAATAGGAAGTGTCTAATAGCGTATGGTGTATTGTCCAAAACGGTCGTATATACGAAGAGTTCTTGTACGGATTAATCATGACATTAAAAATGTAAAGTATCGAAAAAAGTTTATATTGTATGCATCCGTTATGGAATGAAGTTTTCTGAAAAAAATATTCACTTAATTTCATCAAGATTTTTTTTTACAGCGAAAAAACAATTTGTTATGATACCGAGCCAAAGGTTCGATTCTTAAGAAGAAAAGCTAGTATAAAGATGGGAAGAGAGCGTCAGCGCTTTAAATTGAATTATCTTCCCGTGGCGCGGTTAAAAAATTCCAAGGTGGCTATCTTCAACGTGCTGTCATAAAAACATTTTTTCCGCTGTAAAAAAAATTTAAAAAAAAAGAAAAAAATATCGATCAAATTAAGTGAATTTTTTTTCCGGAGGTCTTCAGTTCCAAACGGATACGTACAATGTAACCTGTTTTCGATATTTTCATGTCTTGATTAAACTGTACAAGTACTGTTCGAAGTGCCAAACACCGTGTTCTTTTACGAAGAAAAGTTGAATGTGCCGCTGCACAAAATATGTGTTCGATGAAAAAAAAGAAAAGATGCTGTTTGGGTATGTGAGAGGATGAGGACATTTTTTGAGAAATCGAAACTTCCTTACTAGAAAATCATACTATTTGTCAAGCATTTCTTAATTAAAAAAATACCATTACAAAATTGGCGCTAATGCACTTACTGATCCGCTCTATTTTTTAATTCAAATTTCCAAGTTTAATTAAAGTTTTATTATATGTTTTTTGATCCAATTGTAAGGTTAAAGTACAGAATAGCTACAAAGCACCCTCTCCATGTTAAGAATGGCTTTTTAAATAATGACGTTACCATTTCAGAACGGATCAATATGGGCACTAGTACCATAAAATTTATTCAAATATTTTCGAAATGAGTTTAAATCTTTAAACATTTAAAAAATTGCTGATTTTAAAGTTCATATTTTAATGTTAGCGTTTATAATAATCTACATTTCAGTTTTATTAAAAAAAAATATCTTAGTTTACTGAAGTATATTATTTAAGACCAGCTCTCACCGAAAGCGAAATTATTCATTGGGAAGCGATTTTTAAAGCTCATTACTACTTAAAGACATTAATTTTGAGCCTTTATTTTTAAAAAAATAAAATCAGCCAATCTGAAATCTTTAAATAAAAAGATTAAAAGGAAAATATACTTCCATTTTTTTTTAACAAAGGTTGTTAAAAAATTGAAAAAAAAACGAATTTCATCACTAAATTAAAAAGTCAAGTTCAAAATGTAAAGATCTACGTAAATTAAAAAAGTACTTACCTGTCAAAAAGTAATGCCCAATCAGTAGTCCACGCTTAATTAAAAAAATGTAATTAAATAGACATCATCTTTCACAAATTGTTAAATGAAATTATTTTCCTTTATAGAGACGGCTTAAAAATAGTGTTTACTGAAATTTCAAAGGGAGATAATCCTCAAAATTCAATATAACTCTCCAACTTTAAGGTCAAATAATAGTTAGGACGCACACGATAAAAAGTATTTTAAACACGTGAAAAATACACATTAGAACAAGGAAACTTTACTTCATTCAAGTAGTTACGCACGCTTATACAAAAGATATATTTAGGCTAAATTATTATTTAGCTTCGATGTTTTGTAACTTTTTTTTATAAAACTTGATATGGCTTAAAATGGTCTCGTCCCACTTCTACTATATTAAAACGTACCAAACCCCTGCCAATCGGTTGTAGGAGAAAGGAAGATCATTTGTGCGGGATGTACGCGTGTTTACGACGAACCGCAGGCGGCCCGCGGGCCGCGTGTTTTACATGCCTGCTATAAAGCATACACATATATATATATATATATATATATATATATATATATATATATATATATATATATATATATATATATGTCATTATCACAGAAAATAAGTTAAAAGCTTCACGCCTTGTATCGTAGATGCTAAATGGGTCCTTTGTTGAACAATGGGTCCATTTTCTTTGTGTTTTGTAGTGTCATCAGAAATTGTACCTTAGCCAAAACTGATGCGCCATCTTTCTTCATCTATTGTGTTCAAGATAAAGGCAAAATGGAACCTTTCTATTTTGTTGCTGCCGCAAAAGAAATGTTAAGAAAGTTTGTTAATAAAAAGAAAATTGCAGCTTTTAGGCTGATACTCTCAAGCAAAGTGCTTTTAAACAATGAAAATATACAATCTGTTTACAAGTTCGTCACGAATGGAAACCCACACGTATATGTGCACGCATACGCAAACACAACACTGTTCTCCGCCCGTTTCGGAAGGCAATTAACATCCTCTGAAAAAATACGCGATCTATTTGTAGATTGTAGTGAAGTAATGGTTGCGCGATCACTAACCTCAGTTCTCCTCGTGAGGCATTGTAGAAATACGCTAGCCAACGTCGCAACCACAAGAGCCAAGAAGGCCAACAAACCGGAAGTTCAAAACTCGAGTTTTGTCCCTCATTTGGGATCACCAGTTAGACACATCTGCGCTCAGATTTCGAAACCCGAGCACTCTACCAAGTGAGCAACCACGCCACACACACAAGAATGTCTATTCACTTACACAGATTAAGCAACCCGTGGAAAATAATTATATATTCTCTCACACTTTCTGAATATATATATATATATATATATATATATATAGATATCATGATCTTCTTGGGGGTACAAAACTTTATTAAGGCAATCATGAAGGAAGACATATTCTTTCGGAATTCATTTTATATTAAAAAAAAGACCGAGGAGAAAAAGAAAATGGATAGGGACAAAAAAAATAAAAGTAGGGAAATAGAAAAAAGAAAATAACAAAATCCAAACGAGTCAATTGACATATTTCGCCCTCACTCATCAAAATTGGAATCGAGGGATTTATTTTTTAGTAATTTTTTTTTCCTTAACGATAAAATCTAAAAAAAAAGAGACGGGAGCAAGAACAATGGTATGGGAATGAATTTTAAAGGCTAATCACGTTTAAACCCAACAATCAATCCATTTTGCTTACAAAGGGAAGGCTTCCTAAGGCGAACGTGAACAGTCTCCAATACTTTTAGATGGTATACGGAGTGAGCTCCACTCAATACGGAGAAAGAGTCGATGCTGAAGTTCGTTGCACAGTCCCGGTATTTAAGTGTTCCGTTATAGCGGATCCATATGTGTTGTTTACAGCGTTGGTAGGTAGGAATGTTCCATTCTTGATTTTGCTCGGAACATGTTGCTGTATGCGACTTACCAATTTTAAAGACGTTCGACATACGTAGTCGGCACCACAACCACATTTAAATGAATAAATGACATTACTAATATGATGAGGAGGTAGAACATCTTTTTTATTCGAAGTCATTAATGGTTTTGTATTATATACAACACGAACATCTGAAATAACATCCTTCAACAGTTGAACTAATTTGTTTGGTGAATTTTTCACTTACTTTCCCCAACCAAGGCAAACGAATATAAACCGGATATTTATCCATTTTCCTTTTCTCCTCGGTCTTCTTTTTTTAATATGATATGAATTCCGAAGGAATATGTCTTCCCTTCATGATTGCCTTAATATATATATATATATATATATATATATATATATATATATATTATTAATATATTTCGTCAGCTCAAACAAGTTTGGCCCAATCATCAGGTGTCTATTTTTTATGATATTTTGCAAATTTCCGTCGTTTATACTTGTTGGACAAAGAGAAGTATAGCTTCTTCCTTGCTTTGCATCCTTTTAATCCGGCTTCTAAGAATGTTATGCTCACTTTTCGAGCTGATATGTTTTTGTTTGCATCCCACCTAAGTTTATCAGCAAGCTCTGAAGAACTTTTCTCTCTATCTGCAAGAGGTGCTCTTTTCAAAGATCTGTTGTCCCTGTCGGTTGTAGATATTTTACAGCCTTGTCCTATTCTGTTTTTGAAAGACTTTTTTTTACCTTGTTTGAATTCCATTCCTTGAATGTTCCACCTTCCTAGCAATTACTACATGAGAATATTCTTCACCAGATAAAGCAACAATTTGAGCCAATTTAATTTCTTAAAGCTGCTTCTTTGGAGCCATTTTTAATTAAATATACTATCATAGCACTGACATGAATCAAATATTACACGAAAAAGAAGAAATAGCTTTTAGCATGACGATGAATTATTTTAAATATTGCAATGAATTTTTATGAAACTCAGCAAAATCTGATGTCAGGGATTTGAAAACAAATAAATACTACACTCTACTATTAAATATTCCACATTTGCTCTAAAGTGTTTACTGTAAAATTCTTAACATTTAAACGCGTAGATGTAAACTATTATATATGTTTTACAAGTGCTTCATAGTTTTTACTGTGTTGTATGTACAAACACACAGACGCACGCACGCACGCACATATATGTCTGTGTATATGTACATGTAGACGGCCATATTAAAAGAGTATTTATATAAAGAAACGCACAGATTATAATTTAATCATAACTAGGAGAGCTTTTGCGCTGTCCGAGAGAACTGAATAATCTAACAAAGGTATACTGGCATCTTTGAGCCCCATATACGTACTTAAACTTTTTTTATTCTCCATAAATATTTACGGATTTTTTTCTGTATTGCACATAGAAACCATAATGAAAATTTCTATGCTTGTTTTAGTTTATGACTACTCGTACATAACATTTATGCAGAAGCGTACCTACGTTATTCTATTAAATATTTTATTGGTGGTTAGGTGTATAAAATGGTGCCTAGACAAACGCTGCAAGGGAGGTAATATGTGATATAATAGTAATAATCACATGGCTTTCATTAAACCTTTGACTAACCCTAAGTTTGTGTAGCAATACGGAAACCGATCGAGAATGACGGAAAATTAACACTTAGTAAACGTAATGAAACTGTTATATGTAAATTTACCATGGGCCGTTAAAAATTAATTTCGCTCAAAAGAACTCTGTTAGGCCATGTTAGTGTTCTTTCAGGAATGAAAGAGCTTCAAATGAAAAGGCAATAATCCCATTCTCTGGGAAGATATTAAAAAATTGCTATAGTTTTGGAGTTGTGAATAATTATATAAAAACAAAACGCTGTTTCTCTCCACATCCCCTTCTTTTTCCTTGCCAGAAAAGAAAGAGATTTTGTGTTTTTAATACCTGTACTGAAATGCATGAATGTGAGCTCCATTTATTGAATAAAATGAATATAGCTACGTAATTTGCATTATCAAGTGGAAGTTTTATTTCAAGAATTTAATCGTCATCAACGCATATTTGGAAATTATGGCAGCATAGAATCAGGTCTTATTCAGTATGCGATAATGCTCGTTAGGGTCGTTCAAAAGCATGTCTGCAACGTTTACCATAACCATGGCGACTAAATAAACCACCGTATTTTGTAAACGACGGGCATTTGTGAAAACGCAACAACATTGTGTATAAGTAAAAAATATCTCATAATGCCGAGAATGTAAACATCTACCGGCTGTTTGGTAATAAAGTGGGACAATAGATGTCGAGGATGTTAAGCCTTTGAATATCGATATTTATGAAGCCAAGATAAGCAAAATGAGTAAGTCAATGTACCCAACAATTAATATTCTTACTGAATTTACACTGTGCGGAGCGAATTATACAATAATATTGTTAGAAATGTATTTGGATTTTTTTATATACTTTCATAATGATGCCCGGTTTTGTTCGCGTATAAAATATGCTTAAATATGATATATTTTTTTGTCCAGATTCCGTATATATTATTATAGAGTCGTTATTTCAAATTTAAGAACAAGTATTTGGGTGCCATCAGCTGGAATCGAAACCAAAACTGTAGCACTGGTGACGTTACCACTGTACAAACGTGACACAGATGTGAACCGATTAAAAAATAAAATTAAAACAAAAATAAGATAAATGTACAAAATGTATAACAATTTATTTTCATTTTCACCCATTTTTGACCCCTTAAAAATATTTTAACCTTCTAATGACCCATAAAAGAATGGCCCGTAAAAAATCCAACAATTTGAGACTCCTAGCGCCACTCTGCGACTTTTGTTTCGGAGAAGATAGGGTTTGAAAATATGGAAACAGACTGACACATAACATTTTATATATTAGATAAATGTTTATTTAAGAATAATGGAAGCCATGCACCATTTTGTTGTTATTTCTCCAAGGCTCAATAGTATCTGAAATATGGTAATCTGTAAATCTACGAACTTGAGCATACAGAGAATGTGAAATCTATGCATTTTAAATGAATGAATGTATTACGTTTAACTTCGGTAAATTTAATTCCACTTACTGTAGAATGCTTTAAGTGAAATCAAAGAAGTTCAATAAATAGATTACTGTAAACGACGTTACCCGGGATTCTATCCTTTTCTCATATAAATCATAATGTTTAATAATGTTACATGATTGGTTGTTGGTTGTTTTTGTTTTACGGCATATCAACCCTTTTCAGGTTATTTAATGCCGAATCCAGTTATTTTGAAGATTTTTTTTTAATAGAATACATTTGTTTTGTTTTTTCAAGTCGTTTTCTAATTAACCCATAGTTGGAGCCCAGCCAGGTACCAGCACCCCGGGTCAGAGTGGAGCTGGGAGCAATGGTAATTAAGGGGTGATTCCACCTCCCCCAAAGCCCGCATGCTGGAGTTTCACCATCGAATATTGTTTAAGGTCATATCCAGGGCCAATGTTACATAAAAAAGATATCAAAAGAACATATACAATAAAAGTGTGATACATGGAAGGACACTTGTCTTAGTGCCCCTTCATCCTGCTTTGAGTGCTGAAAATCTGTAATTCCTTCACTGAAAAATGTAACATAAATTATTCTCTTAAATGCATAATAAAAGCGTGTGTAAAATAGACGTCTCGTATTTATCTGGCAAATGTAGACGTGCTGATATAATAGGTGCCTTAAACACGTTTCCAGACTTTTTTCTTATGGGCGCTTTTATTGATAGTACGCACATAACTCTAGTTCTTTTTCAGTGAATATCCCTGGCTGCAATACACATGTTGTACCGATCAAAAAACTTCTGGCAGGCCCCATTGGAACCCTCTTGTGTAAGCGTCTCACTGACCCCCATCTTAGTCTATTTCATCTTCGCACTTGTCTCCTAACGACAGTCATTAAGGTTTTCCTTGCGCTTAGGTAATAACTAAAAGTCACAAGGAGCAAAGTCTGAACTACGAAGAGGGTGAGTAATTGTCTTTATGCTCATCTTGCTCATGACTAGGACTGTGACAACATCATATTCTTTTCATTGTTGTGACTCTTGAGTATATATCCGTTAATATCTTATATGTTTTTTATAGAGACTGTTGTGGTTCTCTGTTGATTAACGGTGTCTTACTGTGTTGGATATATACTTGAGAGTCAAAAGAATGAAAAGAATATTCTGTTGTCACATCTCTAGTAATGACACTGTCTTTCTTTCTTATCTTCTCTGGGCACACTTGGGAAACACTTGACGCAAATTTTCAGCATCTTCAGTTCCTCGCAATAATTGTATAGTATGTAAAGTTCCCACACTGACACCCAACTGCACAGTTATTGCCTCTATAGATACAGGACAGTCCTTATCCATGGTATTCTTTATTTCACCAATCAACTCTGGTGTCCTAACTTTCTTACTCCTCATGTACTGCTCATCATCGCTCACAGACTCTCTGCCTTCATTGAATCTCTAATATCACCCAGAAACTGATGCTCAATTTATGCATTATTCTCCAAAAGCAGTCTGGGGCTTTTTGTACGTTTCTGCAGCATTTTCCAAGTTTACGGCAGAGTTTTGTGTGTCGCCCTTCTAAAGTGTATTCCCGTCCAGATTCCATTTTCATAATTCATCTGCTGTGACAATTAGGTTTCAGTAGAGTATATTTCAATTCTGTTCATTTGAACCTGAAATCATAAAAATTAGTCAATTAACTCATAAGATGTATAGCACTAACATACTAAATTTTCAAGTGTCTACGACAATGTTAAATGCATCTACAAAAATGTCTGAAGACTTATCGAAGACACCTTGTACAAGAGTAACATCGAAAAAATAACAACCGGGCTGAAACATATGTCAAAGGAACAAATATTCTCCGTCAACTTGAATGGCAGTCGTAGTAGACCTAGGACGGCGAGTAAAGATTCCTCTAGAATTCTATATTAGTCTTAGACTGTCTTGCAATAATATTAATTCATATATTCCGAAATTACGCATCAATAATTGTGGCACATCAATGATGTAGCTGATTTATATATGCAGCATTTTAAAAGAAAGCTATACCGGGGAAAAGAATAGGGTACAATCTAACTTTATTTTAAATATGAGTTGAGTTGAAGTACTGATATATTCACCAATATTATTCAGATTTTGTGTTTTTCTTTCAACGTTTTCTATAATGGCGGATAAATCTAGAGCCAATTAAGTTGATTTGGGATTTGGGGAATGTTCTTCTGCGACAGGTGTGAGATAGCGCGTTATTACATCTTTGTGATCAATAAGGATCTAATTAAGGGCTTATCTTGGAATCAGCTATCAGTTGATGCGAACGATATTTACAACTTATTCCACGATCGACAAGAGACTTAGAAAGTGTCAAATTACTAAGTTGTCTGCATAGTTAACGCTGGTTAAATGTCTACTGGCACCAGTTTTATATTTATTACCTATGCATTTAGAATGACTATTTAGACAGGATAATAGAAATTGGTATATTTTCAAAGAGCAGAAAAATTACCAGCAATGCTACATTTACAGATACGCATTGCAGTCTGAAGAATAAAACAACAAAATCTACTGAGAAAGGTTTAATAATTATAAAAAGACTTATGTTTTATAAGTAACTAGAGAAATATCCGTCCCCGAGCAGGTAAAAGAAATTTCGCAAATAGAACAGGCTTCTTATACCTCATTACGAAGATTAAATAACAATATAATGCCACTTAAATTTCCGTCTTAAATTCTTATTTTAATCTATATAAAATACATTACATTATAAACTCTAAAAATAAAGACCGAAGCTTAAGGGATATTATAGGTTGTAATTTTCGGTTTAAGCTTCAGAGGATCTTGTTTAATTCATGCTAATGTACTATTGATGAAACTTTACGAAAATCTTAAATTTGGATGTTCAATTGAAGATAGTGGCTATATTATTCAAGCTAAACAATTTTAAAACAACCTCCATAACATTTTTACATAGGCATCACCAATTATCAAGGCCAAGAGGTCACTCGAGGATAAGAGTTAAAACGTGTAAAGTAGAAATTGGACAATATAGCAACCGTTAATAATGGATATTCGGTAAATTTGTTAACTTATATGGAACGTCTCATCAAAAGCTTTTTTACGTTAGACTTGAATACAGCCATATTGTAGTGAGCAGGATAGCAGAAAAAACGGAAGACAATTCCATAGGCGTGCAGTTCTAAGTAAGAAGGTTTGCTCATGGAATCTACGTTCAGGTTTAGGCACAGATAAAAAGTGGGGGAAATTAGTGCAACTTTTAGGATTATTTTTTAATTGATGACTATGGCAATGACAACAGCATATTCTTTTATTGTTTCGACTCTCGAGTATATATTCGACACATTTAGACACAGTTAATCAACCGGTACCACATCACTCTATATAAACGCATATAAGATATCAACGGACACACCCGAGAGTCAAAACAAAAAGAATATGCTGTTGTCCTAGCCCTATTGATGTCTAATACGTATTATTAAAAGTTTAAAAAAGTCGGAGCTATTTGAATTTTTGTAATTGCTTGTAGTCTCCCCTTCGTTTAAAAACCCAACTAAAACTATCTATCTATCTCTATCTCTCGCTATATATATATATATATATATATATATATATATATATATATATATATATATATATATTTATATATATTAAAGACACGACACCCATCCTACAAATCCTACGCGACATCGGTAACTTACCAGACAATACAACACTCGTCACGATGGAAGTTTCATCTCTCTACTCGAATACTCCACATGAGGAAGGAATATACACGTGCAGGAGTTTTTTTTTTTACAAACCCAGAACTTACACGACCCCCACATCACAAACATATGCAGCATTATAGAGTGCATTCTAACACATAACAATTTTACATTCAACAGCCAACACGTCTTACAAATAAAAGACACATCCATGTGTAGTGAAAATTGAGTGTGACTGCAGTCACGGAGGCGGGCTGATGTGCGAACTCGGAACCCGAGCGATGGGAGACGAGAAGGCGACGAATCAGCAGGTTCGATTGCGCATTAATTTGCATAAATAAGATAATATAAGGCCGAGAGTTAAGATGTTTGAGAGAGTTGAGCCGTTGAGTTCTCGAGAACCGGATGGAACCTGGTTAGAGCGGAGAGTGTCACTGAGAATCGAGTCCAGGTTTTTTTTCGATTAGAAGCTATTTCGGCTTTAAGTATGGAACCAATGCGGCCGAGATGAAATGGGAAATTTTAAATGATTCGCGTCGAACCTGAAAAATTAAAAGTCGCGTTAAAAATTGAAAAGCGTTGTCGGAGAGAGTATTGGATGAGTCGTGTCTAACTGCGAAGGTTGAATATATGAAGTGAGTCTGACTTTTTTTGTCTGTTTGTTTGTTAATCCAAGTGGGATTCGTTGTATTTCTTTAACTATCGTCGTCAAATGAACGTGTTGGAATGCAGTTCGGTCTACTTGTTTGTATTAAAGTCGTCGATTTTAAACGTCAAATTTTAAATGAAATTCGCTTATATTTGTTTTAAAAAAATCGTCGCTGTTAACAGAACTTAAAGATTCGATTCGGACCACCTGTGTGTATTAAAGTCGTCGTCTTTCAACGAGGAATTTAGATGGAAATTCTCTTGTGTTGAAAAGAAACAAGTTACCGTTTTTAAACAAAAAATATTTTACTCGAGTACAAGTCGAGTCGGATTTTATTGTGTTTGAAAAAAAAGTAATCGTTATTAAAAGAACTTGAAATGCGATTCGGATGACCTGTATGCATAGAAATCTTATTTCAATGCGGAATTGAAAATGAAATCCTGTTGTGCTGACAAGGAAAAAGAGTGTCGTTTTTAAACAATAGATTTATTTTATAAAAGTACAATTCGAGTCGGACTTTATTGTTTGAAAAATGTCATCGCTGTTAAAAGAACTTAAAATATGATTCGGACGACTTGTATGTATTTAAAAGTTATTTTAAATGCGGAATTTAATCTGAAATCATGTCGTGCTGAAAAGGAGAAAAAAGGTGTTTTTGAACGATAGTTGTTTTGGTAAGAATACAATTAAAGTCGATTTTTTTAAAGAAAAAGTAGTCGCTGTAAAAAAGAATTACACTGCGATTTAGTCAACTTGTATGTAAAGTTTTTAAATGAGAAATTTAAAAATTAATTTCTGTTTCTATTTAGCCGTGTAGCTCCAATTTTCTAAGTAGTATCTGTCTTTGTCGGAGAGTTGTGATAGCTAGCTGTGTCTAGCAGATTAGCGAGAGCTAGCTGTGTCTAGCAGAGTAGTGAGAGCTAGCTGTGTCTAGCATAGTAGTGAGAACTAGCTGTGTCTAGCGGAGTGTCGAGCGCTAGCTGTGTCTAGGGGAGTGTCGAGCGCTAGCTGTGTCTAGCGGAGTGTCGAGCACTTACTGTGTCTAGCGGAGTGTCGAGCGCTAACTGTGTCTAGCAAAGACGGATACTACTTCCCTACCCAGTTTATGATCATTAGATCAGGGGGACGTTTAGTGAAAATTGAGTGTGACTGCAGTCACGAAGGTGGGCTGCATGTGCGAATTCGAAACCCGAGCGATGGGAGACGAGTAGGCGACGAATCAGCAGGTTCGATTGCGCATTAATTTGCATAAATGAGATAATATAAGGCCGGGAGTTAAGATGTTTGAGAGAGTCGAGCCGTTGATTTCTCGAGAACAGGATGGAACCTGGTTAGAGCGGAGAGTGTCGCTGAGAATCGAGTCCAGGTTTTTTTTTTTCGATTAGATCATGGGAACTTGAATGGCTCCCAGCTATGCCAATATCTTCATTCACACATTCGAACAAAAATATATACACACACCACCTCAAACCGACATACAATTACAGATACATAGATGCCATCTTTGTCATTTGGCCACATGGTGAATAGACATTGATGGACTTCTTCTAGCATATAAACAACTGCCATAATAGTATTAAATTCACGATTGAACATTCAACCACACACCTCCCATTTTTAGACGTTCTGGTTAATATTTCAAATAATTATATGACCACGTCTCTACACACAAAACCAACCGATGGACACAATTACCTACATTTCGAAAGTTGCCACCCAATCACAACAAAAAAGTCAATCGTATACAGTCAATGCCTGCGCATTAAAAGGATATGCACAGACCCATCCGATTATGACGCACAGATAGGCATCTTAATCAACCATTTTCTTCACAGAAACCATCCATTCAAAATATTAAAAGAAGCCATCAGCAGTGCATCACACATTAACAGACACAACCTACTAACATACAAAAACGAGAAAACATCCACACGAATACCTATGGTATTTAACTTCAATAATAACACCAAACATTTATACAACCCCCTGAAACAGATGTTCAAACAATTACAACAGGACCCCACACTCAACACAATATACAATAAACCAACCATTTGTGCCAAACGACAGCTCCTCAACTTACATTCCTTACTCATATCCACTCGGATTAAATGCACCCAAACATCTCAAGGAAACAAACCTTGCAATAGGCCCAGATGTCTATGTACACATATTAACACCAACAGCACATTCACCCCTCCAATCACCAACATCCATCTCAAACTTCCCCCTCTAAACTGCAATAGCTCAAATTTAATATATCTGTTATACTGCACCGAATGCATAAAAGGCAATTACGTGGGGGGGAAACAGGCCTGGAGTTCCACCTACGCCTTAATAACCAAAAACATACCATTAGAGAAAAATCTACCCAGCACCCAGTAGATATCCACTATAATTCACCTAACCACACAATAGACAACATCAGATAGATCCTCATAGCATCCAATTTTATTATACAACACCAGAGACGAAAACATGAACAAAAATTAATTCGAAAACTTAACACGCACACTTCAGGCCTTAACAAAAACCTAGGCCTACTCAATGACTACAATTTCTATAACCACAAAGATTTTCCATAAACATTTTCCTTAGGACTAAAATGCAGAGTGAGATGGGGTAAACTTTTTTTTTCTAACTCTTTTCGAAACCTTCACATTTTCACTTTATACTCTCATACACATTAGTCTATGCATGTGTATGCGTGTGCGTATTATGTACGCATATATGTATGCATGCGAGTGCATGTGTATATGCACCTTAAAGTGTATGTACACGTCAGTATATGTGTATATATGTATATGTATGTGTATGTATATTTATATATATTTATGTATATGTGGATATATGTGTATGTGTGTGCATGTATGTGTGTGTGTTTTTTCAAAACACATTTTCTTTAAGTTTTAATTTTCTTCATATTATCGTATATGTATATATATATGTATGTATTTCTCGCACACCTATACTTTTTCCCGTCTCTCTCTTCCCCTCTCCCTCTCTCTCCCTACATTCGCTTATGCAAACTTGTGTATATATGTATAGTTGTATGTACGTGTAAATATATGCGCAAACATTTATGTATGTGCATGTGTACTTGTTAGTATATGTATATGTGTATATATATATATACATTTATGTGTGTATATATGCATATATATGTATATATTTGTACATGTATTTGTTTGTATACGTATGTGTATGTACATATTAATTTATAAATTAATAAAAAGTAGCGTTTCGTTTCTGTGTTTAAACGGTTCAATTTGGAAACGGCGTTTTCGTTCTTTTTCGGACGAGAAATAGCCGTTGATTTAAAAATAAGCATCATCGCGTTTCTCCTCAGAACGTCTTATATCTTTTGAATTCTTATTCTCTCTAGGAATAAATAACACTGTTAGAATTCAAAAGATTGTCCAGCCAAAGGCGCGTTTCTTCATTTTTATTTACTGTTTAATTATTAATTTTTCGTTTATACGTGTATAAGTACTGTGTGCATGTGTGTTTGTGCGTACTTACATGTGTATATATTTAAAACTGACGTGGGACCTTCTCATTGGCTATGCTTACTTCTCCTCCTTCTCCTCTTCCTTCTCCTCCTCCTCCTTCTTTCCTTTTCCACCCCTTTTTCCCCGTGCATGCTCATACTTTCACTACACCGATGAAGACTGAAGGATCGGTCGAAAAATATGTACCTGTAAAAAAGTTTTTTTAAATATTTTTCATAATATTATTTTGTATTCCTGCACGTCACCAATTGAAAACGAATAAAGAAAAGTTATAAGCTTTTATACTTTTCGTATTCTTTTTTTATACATTTCCATTCATATATATACATATTGGAGCACTACCCTCGTAAGCGTAGCTTGCCTTTTATTAGGACTCGAACACTGGACCTTAAGTATTTCAGTCCAACTTCTTATCCATTACGCTATGAATCCATAGACGATTTACTGTTTAGTTTTATCGTTTATATATATTTACGTAGTTTTTGTTGTTGATTTTTTAAACGATATTAAGATTAGCGTCTTCACTTTGAAGATCGGATGTTTTTTTAGAAACTGCCCAATTTTTATTTTGGACGTAAACAAAACAATTGTTTCTTTCTGTCTGTTTTTATTTTTCAAACAGTAATCTACGTACATGCATGTTTCTGGGCCCTACCCCTCGTCAGCGTAGCTTGACTGTTATTAGGACTCGAACCCTGGACCTTTAAAAAATCAGCAACATAAACTACGTAAATATATATTAAAGATAAACACTACAAAGTAAATCGTCTATGGCACCATAGCGTAATGGATAGAAGCTGGACTGAAAGACATAAAGTGAGACACACGGCCAAGTTCACTATAAATCTATATATATATATATATATATATATATATATATATATATATATATATATATATATATATATATGAGAGAGAGATAGAGATAGATAGATAGGTAGATAAATAGATAGATTAAACAAAAATACATACGTATACATAAATATATATGGAAACAATATTGTGCGTCCTGTAAACCTTTTACGCAAATATTATGCAAGTATAAATCATGTAGACTATCTGCATGAATATAATTACATGTAATGGTTAACTAAAGATGATCATTCTATAAGAAAACCGAAAAAAACTAATAGGGAATTAATTAAAATGAATGTTTAAAAGAATATGCAAATTATCTAGATCTTTTGCAGATGAATTCAATTCCATGACCCATATATAAGAAAATTGTATTTTCTTTTTAAATAAGTAGAAAAGAAGGTTTATATGTATATCAATACACACAAAAGAAAAACAAATCTTTAAGAGTATATATCTATCTATATATGTATAAAAGTGAAATTGTCTGTCTGTCTGTGAGTGTATATATGTGTGTACATTCCCCTACGCAATAACTCTGCCAATTTTATGTCTACAGACTCGAAATTTGATATGAAGAGTACTGAGATTTGGCAAAATCTATGTGAGTGATTTTCGGCCAGAAATTTTGCGATTAAGGGGTCAAAGTTAAACGATTTGACCTTTGAGAACTCTACCAAACTCCTCCGACAATTTTAGGTCTACGCACTTGAAATTTTAGATATAGGTTCCTTGAACATGGATTAAACTTAATAACTTTATTTGAGCCCAAAACAATAAATTTTAAGGGGTCAAAATTAAAAAAAAATTGACCTCTGCGGTCTCTTCCAAATCACTCAGAAAATTTCTGGTCTAAACATTTGAAATTTTAAATAAAGGGCAAGCATTTTCATCGGTTTGGATCGAAATTTTTCAGTTACCAATATATAAATGTATGTATGTCTGTTTGCATGTCTGTCTAAAACTTTCGACAGAGGCGATGGATTTCACCAAGAGCAGTATCGTTTTAAAGGACGACCTTTCATACGATAAATATCGAAAAATTGGCTAAAAACATTAATATCTTCCCCTTCAACTATGAACTTTTATACAGGGCAGGGTCGCTTTTTTGACCGATATTTTTGTAAGTCATCCTCTCCTTTAGATTGTATAGCCTTAATTTAAAAAAAGGTCACTTCCGGTTTAGCGATTGCAGTAACAGCCTAGACGTCAGTTTTTTTTCTCCGTTCTTTTCCTCCTTCACGGTACGGGTTCGAGCCTGCCTTTAACTTTTGTTTCCCCAACAGACACATGCAAACACCCGGTCAACGCCGAGCTAAAATGCGACTATATATATATATATATATATATATATATATATATATATATATATATACACTAGCTTTTTGCCCGGCGTTGCCCGGGTGTTTGGAGGTGTATGCTGAGCAAAAAAAAAGGTCAACTTTAGTTTGGCCCCTATTATGACCACTTAAAAGTTTGGGCTCAAATCAAGTTATTAAGTTAAATCCATGTTCAAGGAACCTATATCTAAAATTTCAAGTGCTTAGACCCAAAATTTTCGGAGGAATTTGGTAGAGTTCTCAAAGGTCAAATCGTTTAACTTTGACCCCTTAATCACCTAATCTCCAGGCAAAAACTGATGATCTCGATTTTCCCAAATCTCAGTACCCTGTATATCAAATTTCGAGTATGTAGACTAAAAATTGACAGAGTTATTGCGTAGGGAAATGTACACAGACACACACACACAACACACACACAAATATACGTTCATTTTTATAGATATACTAGCATGGGCGCAAGGCGTTCCCCGGGTTTTTGGATGTGTTTGTTGAGCAAAAAAAAAAATAGTGGTAGTAGGAAGGCAGGCTCGAACCCGTACCGCAAAGGAGAAAAAGAATGGGGTAAAAAGCTAACGTTTATGCTTTTACGACCACCGCCAAACCGGAAGCAACATTTTCTAAAATTAAGGCTAGACAATCTAAAGGAGAGGATAACTTTAAAAAATATCGGCGAAAAAAGTGACTCCTCCCTGTAGAAAAGTGCCTAGTTCAAAGGGAAGATATTAATGTTAATAGCCAATTTTTCGATATTTGTTGTATGAAAGGCCGAACTTTAAAACGATCCTGATCTTGGTAAAATCCGTCGCTTCTAATGAAAGTTTAAGGCAGACATGCAAACATACATACATGCATACATTTATATATTTATAACTAAAAAAATTCGACCCCATCTGATGAAAAAGCTTGCCCTATCTCTGAATACCCTTCATGTACAATTTCAAATATTTAGACCAGAAATTGTCTGAGTGATTTGGAAGAGACCGCAGAGGTTAATTTATTTTAACGTTGACCCCTATTATGACCCCTTAAAATTCATTGTTTTGGGCTCAAATAAAGTTATTAAGTTAGAACCATGTCCAAGGAACCTATATCTAAAATTTAAAGTGCGTAGGCCCAACATTGTCGGAGGAGTTTGGTCGACTTCTTAAAGGTCAAATCGTTGAACTTTGACCCCTTAATCGCCAAATTACTGACCAAAAACTGATGACCTTGATTTTGCCAAATCTCAGTAACCTGTACATCAAATTTCGACTAAACATTGACAGAGTTATTGCGTAGGGAAATGTACACAGACACACAGAAACACAGATACACAGACACTTTCACTTTTATATATATATATATATATATATATACAGAGAGAGAGAGAGAGAGAGAGAGAGAGAGAGAGATAGATAGATAGATAGATAGATAGATAGATATGTAAATGTGAGCGTGTGTTTGTGTACATTTCCCTACGCAATAACTCTGTCAATTTTATATCTACAGACTCAAAATTTGATATATAGGGTACTGAGATTTGGGAAAATCTTTGTGATCGGTTTTCGGACAGAAATTTCGCTGGTAAGGGGTCAGAGTACAGCGATTTGACCTTTGAGAACTCTACCAAATTCCTCCGTCAATTTTGAGTCTAAACACTTGAAATTTTAGATATAGGTTCCTTGAACATGGTTCTAACATAATAACTTGATGTGAGCCCAAAACAATAAATGTTAAGGGGTCATAATAGGGGTAAAATAAAAAAGAAATTTACCGTTTTTGTTTTTCTTATTCTCATCATACACCTCCAAACACCCGAGCAACGCAGGTCTGAAATGCTAGTATATATATATATATATATATATATATATATATATATATATATATATATATATATATATATATTAGATACATAGATAGATATATTAATCTAGATGAATCTGTAAAGATTGAAAATAAAGATATAAAAATAATACAGTAATATACCAACCTTGTTTCCCTACTTTTTATTCTTTCCTCTCTTATTCTTAGTAACGACATACCCCTTAGAACAACTATCATATATTATTAAACCAGATCTATTATATTTTAGTAGCTATTAATCAACGTATATACCTTATTAAAGGAAACGTGGAGTTTTGAAATCTACGCCCTTATTATCTTCGACTTTTAATAAACACGTATTCTTTAACGAGTGGTTTCGATGGTGCCTCCCAAGTATAATCTACTTAATACTAAACCTCTGAGTACTTTGTATGTTGCTTTCGAAAATTGAATTGCAGATAACTATTTAATTCATCGGTAACTTCCTTTGATAATGTGTCGTGATTAAATTAAGTAAGAAAATATAGATAACCATTTGAAGAATTACCTCTCTTTTTCCGAGAAAAAAAACGTGTTCTGTAAATAGTTGATTATTTTGCCGCGAATAAATCTTTTTTTTTCTATAAATATGTGCCCTATTTTCCAAATGTTGGGTTTGTAGAGTAAATCCGATTGCACTTGAACAGCGGAGAATGCAAGATGGCATGATTCCAGGGCAGAGGATAAACAACGATTATTTAAATATATACACATATAATTGAAGATTATCAAGAAATATTTAAGAGTAGATCATATCGCGTTAAGAGGTCACTCGATATTGTAGATAGAGCATTAATTAGTGAAATGATGAAAATGGAATTGCATAATTTGTAGAAATTGTTCAAACAATTAATATGAAATATATTAATTTTAATTTATGAATTCTAAAAGATACGCCCTTTTTTACCAGAAAAAAACCCACAATAGCACAAATTGATTGTATTCTTTAGAATAATCGGACAATCGTTCTCAACTTGAATGTCATCTATACATTCCCATCGATATAAATTTCGCCCTTTGTCAAGTGTCAAATTTTCCATGTTTTGACAGGAAAATAAAAAAGAGGGGTAGCTGTGAGATCTAAAGTTTCGAATTCTGAGATCTAGTTGGAAGTATGTTTACACGAAAAGGCACTCTAACTATCAAAGAACTCTAGTCGTATTATTTCTAACTTATGATTAAATATTTAATTAAATCTATCAACTAATTATAAATTTGTGGAAACATAATATTTACGAAACTAAGAATTTGCTGGTTTCAGTCAGATTAATCGAGTGTTATCGTTTTGAAACAGATGTGCTTTTAAAGAAAATATATGTTGTCATTATGATGCATTGTGATAAAAAGGGGAAACCGAGAAAAAAGTGAAGAAAAAGGTAAGAGGAAGTAAAAATCGAAATTGTTTAAATGTAAAAAATAGACGTAGTAAAGGGAGCAACTCTGAGAAAATGAGCTGACTATTTGCGATTATATCGCTTACGAGTAATGACACGCGATTAACCGTACTGAAACTAGCACGTTCTTAGGTTCATAAGCTTGCTCTTAGTGTAAACAAATAAGTTGACACTATTTAATTAGATCGTGATTATCCATTATATATATTAATACATCATAATACACACACAGACGCACGCACACACACATACATATATATATATATATTTATATACTATATTAACAGCTATATGACGTTCATAAAAATCTTACTCTCTTTCACATCGTTATACATCTACCTTCTTTTATTTTTTTTTGAATTTCTAATGACTTTTTCCGTTTCTGCAATCCAACAGGGTCATGAATTTCATTACATCAAAATATATTTTCAAATATTTGTACTCGTGTTTTGTTTTCTTAATTCCATTAATCCAGAGGAAGTCTCGCAATATGACCTTGATTTTGCCAAATCTCAGTAACCTGTACATCAAATTTCGACTAAACATTGACATGAAATGTTGATGAACACATAACTTAGTTTGTCCCTTTTTAATTCTCTCTTCCCCCCTCTCTCTCTCTCTCTCTCTCTGAACGTGTCTCTGTGCCTGTCTGTCTGTGTGTCTTTGTACATTTCCCTACGTAATAACTCTTTTTAGTCTACAGACTCGAAATTTGATGTACAGGGTACTGAGCTTTGGGAAAATCTATGTGATCCGTTTTCGGCCAGAAATTTGGCTGTTAAGGGGTCAAAGTACAACCTTTTAGAACTCTACCATACTCCTCCGACAATTTTTGGTCTGAACACTTGAAATTTCAAAATTTTAGGTATAGGTTCCTTTGACATGGATCTTACATAATAACTTTATGTGAGCCTAAACAATAAATGTTAAGCGGTCATAATAGGGTAAAAATTAAAAAAAAATTTTCGCTCAACATACACCTCCAAACACCCGAGCAACGCCGGTCTGAAATGCTAGTATATATATATATATATATATATATATATATATATATATATATATATATATATATATATATATATATATATATATATATATATATATGACTGTTTGATTCAATTATCATTTACCATAAAATAAAACTAAAATACGTTTCTGGGTCTGTGCATATTTTTGTATGTTATGAATAGGGCTATGACTACAGAATATTCTTATCATTGGTTGGACTCTCGAGTATATATCCGACACAGTTAGACACAGTTTCTCGACCGACAACCACATGAATCTATATAAAAGCAAAATATCAACGGATACACACTCGAGAGTAAAAACAATGAAAAGAATATGGTGTTGTCCTAGCCCTAGTGATGATTTAGCAATTCCCTTGCTATTATTCTTGTCAGAAATTAATACAGAATTAATGTGCTGCATATGAAATATTTATATTGGACATTACTTACCCCACGGCCATATATACAATACATTCCTGAAATATATGTACACCAAAATAAATACTATTTCTTTGTGGGATTCATTGTGGAATCGTGACTATAAAAAAGTAATTATATCATGAATGTTCTAATCTACTGAATAAGTTATTGACGTTTTTTACAAAGAGCTTTTCATGATCGTTAATGACAGTTGCTGATAACACAAGTGTTAAGTTCATACGGATAACTGCATATATGTCATGTAGCTTTCCGTGAGTTAGGCACCCTGATAAGTCGAATCGACAGCATTCATTAGTGATAATGCAAAGTACTATATAGAAACGAATAGAACACTCATCCTGAAGTGGATATTACAAACAACTTTATTTTCTTTATTTGGTTATCATGACGTAACCCCCTTATATATTACCTCTTTTTTTGTTGGTCGTGTAATTCCTCTTTTGTTCTAATGGGAGAATTTTCCCATGCATTAGTGACCCTTCTGTAGGGGATAGTTTATGTCCAGAAGAAATTGTCATCATCGGATGTACATTAGAACACTTAAAATACATATTATAGTGGGCGAGCATATAATTTCTAAAAAAATAATTGTTAGTTTGCCTGTGGAAATTCCATGGAATGAGAAATATATTTAATCTACAAATATGTTTTGAAAAAGCGGCTGTTTTTTTCTGGATACTGCAAAAATTAGTTTTTTTTTTTTTACAGAAAAAACAATAACATGGAGCAAATAAGAGTTTATTTACATGTCTATGAAAATAGTGTCTATTATATTTTTCATATAGTACATAACTAAATGAGATAAATTAATAAGTACGAATTAAAAAAAGTAATATTGTGATTAATAGTTCTAACTGAAAAGCTTCACTATAAGAGAGAATCTTTAACTTAGTCTTTCAATCTAGCATGTCTTAACGGACAATGTTTTTCCCTATTTTATCGAATGTTCCCTTTTTACGTAATGTTTCGCTTAATTCTTTGTTCTGTGAAGAACCGCTGTTTGTCGAAATAAGTACGAGTTCTTTTCTCACATGAAAACAACAATGATCATATATTATTATTATAATGATATTCGAAAATATACTCCATTAAAAGAGGTCAATCGCATATTTTCTTCAGGATTGAAAATTGGACTTTTTGAAGTAACATTTCGCGGATTTCATCTTTTCCGAATCAGTTTTGCTATTAAAAATTGTATTTGACTTTTTTCTCAAAGCGTGACGTAATGAATAAATAAGGAATAATAGAATCTCGAAAGACTAGCCCCCAAAAATGAAAAGATGTATCCAAGTAATAAACGTGCCAGATTTGACGACAAAAGGCAGAACCAAACTGATACAGAAAGACACAGAGAAAGTTTACACCTCCAGCAACTATGGGCCTTCACGTGCTTGCCACTATGTGAGAAATACTAACAGCACAACTGAGGCAACAAATATACAACTCCCTGAATAATCTTGGACTTTTTCGCAGGGAAAAGAAAGTATGGCAGAAAGGAAAAGGAGGAACATATGATCTGCTATACATAAATTAACAGATCCTAAATGAGGTTAACAGACGGAGAAATACTCTCGCCATGGCAGGGATCGACAACAAAAAGTTGTACGACAACAAGGATATTAAAATGCTTAAAAAATGTACAAAATACCAAACAGAATCATCAACGTGATTAAAAATGCAATGAGAACATGAGGACTGGAACTGACAGCTGATGAATAACACAAAAAAGAAGTTAACATACAAAGAAGCATCTTCCAAGGAGGTTCACTATCACCATTTCTGTTCATCATATACATGATACCACTGAACAGTATACTGAGAAAGTGACAAGCCGGCTATAAGTTCTCTAACACAGAGGGAAAAAATGAACCGCCTGATATACATGGACGATCTGAAACTTTTCGCAAGGACCAAAAATGAACTAGAGACATTATTAGACACTACCATGTTCTTCAGCCAAGATATACAAATGAAACATGGAACCAATACTAATGAAGCTGCATATCTATGTCTTCTATCCCCTCCTCCATTACCAAATCACTCTCTTTCCAAAATAATGATGCCAAATAGCCGAGAAGGCTCAAGGAGGATGGAAAGACCGATGAGAGAGCGCTGACCAGACTCTCGCTAGACAAATGCCAAGGGAACTGGTGCCTCGGGGAGGCGTATTGTCACTCAAACTCCAGTGGAGACCAATGGCCGCTGCTAGCGAGAAATCAATGGTAAGCGGGTGTGGCGACAATGAAAATTGATTTGCAGATGTTATCGAAAGTGGCGGACAGTACTAGAAATCCTTGCAGACTTGTTGTCACTCATATTCCAGGGAACACAACAGGTTGTTTTCAAGGAGAGCTCCTTTATGACCTGTGTGAAAGCTCCTTGTGAGCCAATACTACTACTACTACTACTACTACTACTACTACTACTACTAATAATAATAATAATAATAATAATAATAATAATAATAGTAATAAGGAGGAGGAGGAAGCCATGCGCGCACGTGGTGACAGTAGTGTCACATGATGCACAACATTTCTTGAAAAGAGTCAAGAAAATAGAATAACTGAGGGGGAAACAACTAATCAGAAATCTACTAGACGGATTCGGAGCATATTGGGACTTTACGAAGGTATATTCGAATCCAAATTTAGAGAAGAATAATGATTGACACTACCAAGAAATCATTGGTTACTACTATTGCAATGACACACACTGATTTTCGACAGACATCGAAAGCGACAGATCGAAAGGCATGTTGTCAATCAAACTCCAAAAAACACCACTAGTTATTATCAATGTTTATGATTTGTGTGAAACGCTTGTGCGTGAAATAAATAATTATACAAATAAATTCTGAAAGGGATAAAAACATGATGAACGTTGGCAGAAAAAAATACTTGCAAGCCGTTTTAGACTTAAATGGCAACGTTTACGTTTAAGAATATCATACCTGCGAAACTTCTGCAAATCATGCTACTTCGAAGTGAACTCCTGATTCTCTTAGTTAGCGAGAGTCCAACGAGGGAAGACGGTTTCTGTACGTTTCTCCTTTTCTTTGATATTTACCTGTGGTCAGCTGGAACAGCAAAGTCTACAATTTCTTGTTAATCTTTACGATATCTTGTCTTTTTGCTTCCATGGGTTTATCCGTTTCTATGTCCATGCCCCATTGGATTTTTATGATTCTCGTGCTGTCAGAACGTTGGCAGTATGCGTAGGACACTATTTATAAGCATCTCACCAGTCCATTACACACCTACGCAGGTTGATCTTCTGCCTTTGAAAAATATGTGTTTATTAATTAACTAGCGGGGGCACCCGGTGTTGCCCGGGCGTTTGAAGCTGTGTGTGTAAGGGGAGGGGGTAAAATAAAGAATAAGCGAAGTAAAACCCCTGTTTAAGTATTCCTCCCCCCCAGAAAACGATGTTAAACTTTTTGAAAAATCTGAGAAACCGAAAAAAAAACAAACAAAAAAAAAACAACGAACAAACGTAAAAACTTTTTGAAAAAGAAATCGGAAAAACAAAAAGTAAAAATGAGGGTAAAAAATGATGAACTGTATCGGAAGAATAAAAAGCAAAGAACACGGCGAAAAACAACAAAAAAAATGGCATCAATAACCCTTCGATTCGGTTAAGTCCATGGTTCGTTTCACCCAGTAGAATGCATACAACGAAAAGGAACGTTAAAATTCCATTCCAGTTTTTTTAAGCAACTAGAAAACGAAATAGAATGAAAATGATGTTTTATATGTTTAGTTTATAAAAACCAGAAATGGAAAGGATAATTTTTTTTTAGTGTAAAAATGTTGGGGAAAAATGGTAATTAAGCCACGTAAAAGAAACATGGGATAAAAATTAATGTTTGTGGGAATGTCGCTATCGGTTAATTCCATAGTGCGTTTGACCCAATAGAAAGGATAGAATGGAAAAACACGGTAAAATCCATTTCAGGTTTTTTAAGCAACTACGAAGTACAGAAAACCGAAACTGACGTTCCTTCATAAATGTCCCTTGTGAACGATCCCGCAACGGTGTAAGTGGTGACTGGGGTAGGAGGAATTAATCAGAGAGAAAAGAATTTACTACTTCCATTGATTTTAACCGATTTTGGCATTGAACTCTCAGCAGAAAAAATATAAGAATCTACGATTATCGAGGAAGTGGAGAGGTAATATACATATAACAAACCTCACATATTGTGCTGCAGTTTGTGCATATTACATTTGCATGAAATGTCTTGATTTTTAATCCCATTAATGTCAACATCAGAGGGTGAAAATGAGTTCATTTTATATATATAGGGAGGGACGACTACGTGTCGGCATGTTGTTGCACCCAAATTAGATTCTAACAAGAAATTATCCTTATAGATGAACCTGGAATGACCGTTCCTGCCTGCCAAGTTTGCTCCAAGTCAAAGATGGAAAAGACACGGTATTTGTTTGAAAGTTCACGTATTTTATTGTGTTATGAATTGTGAGATACAAAACTTTCATTTAAAAGAGGGATGTAATATAATTAATTTCAACAAACAGATTTTATGGAACACGAGAGCTGAAGAAACAAAAGTTTTAACTCTCTTTGCTACATGATAATAATAATAATAATAATAATAATAATAATAATAAAGCGAAAGAGAAAGTATCATATATATATATATATATATATATATATATATATATATATATATATATACATACAAGACGGGTCCCAAGAAAGAATTAGAAGGTTCTAAAAATAGAGACTTATCGAGACAATAAAAGCTTGACATGTAAAGTGGCGCTTAGAAACAAAAATAGGGGGGGATCGACAAGGCAAAATATATACTGATACATATAAATTTAATTATCAATTCAATAAATAAGTTAAATTATATTGAATAAGGGATATAGATATTTTTATACCTAAGTATTTCGAAGGCTAATGCTTTTCATTAGAGGATCGGGTGTGCTAGGCAATAGATAAGAACTGCATCGTTTAACGATAGGCACTATTGGAACGAAATATTGAGATATCTAGGATAAAAGAAAATAGTATACATGTGGAGGTAGGAAGGCTATGCACTAGTATATATTTTTGAACAGCCAATTTTTCCTTTTTCGTTCATATATATATATATATATATATATATATATATATATATATATAACTGAATGCATGTGTGTGTGTATGTGTGTGTGCGTCTGGTCACGAATAGGCTCCTATATGGTTGACTATTATAGAAAACTGATAACATATAATGATAGAAGATGTATCAAGACACAGCAATGGGTATGTTTGATCTGGCAGAACGGTGGTTCATTAAGTTGTGGGGTCTGCGTTCGCGCCTAGTCCACACAGTATAGAAATAAAAAATTAAAAATTTTTTTAAAAAGTGTACAAGTGTTTTGGATATAGATGTACATAATAATACTTTGATATATATGTTTTAACTTAAATAGGGATGGTATAATAAAATTGTGGGGTCTGCGTTCGCGCCTGGCCTCCATAGAATGGAAATAGGCACAAACTTTAATAAATACTTTTTATGTCTATCTGCGAAAGCATACTTTGATAATTATGTTTCAGTTTGAAGAAATATGGTATAATTAAATTATGACGTGTTCGTTCGCACCTGACCTCCATAGAATGGAAATATGTCACAAAGTTTAACAAGGTTTTTTTAATATAGATTCACAGAAGATAAGTGTTTGAGTGTGAACAGGTATGGTATAATAAATCATGGGGTTTATCTATTTTATTTTTACTTTCATAATATTTTGCTTTGGTTTTGATGCCCCCAAATTCAACCCAAATTTACAACCCTTCCTTTTCATAACCTATCATACTTTCATAAATCAGAGTCCGTTTTCTGTAGGCTGATTTTGAACCCAGTCAACGACGGGTACTTTTGCTAGTATATATATATATATATATATATATATATATATATATATATATATATATATTTATATAAAATGGGTTAATAAATTCCAACGAAAGAGAGAGAGAGAAAGTGAGATAGAGAGCGAAAAAGAGAGAGAGAGAGAACGAAACTAATAAATTCTTGCGCTCTCTTACATTTTCTCTGCATCCGTTATATTTACTACGGATACAAAACTCCCCCCCACCTTCTGCGTTTATCAGCCAACAGCGTAACTCACCCTTTATATATGCCGGCGTGCTTAAGGGGAATATCGTGCTAAGAAACGTAGCCAACCTGAAATTGGCGTTTAACGTTGGCTTAATACAAAAAATAATTCGGAAACTCGTAAAATAATTTTGGACAATTGTACACGTTCTTTCTGGATTATAAAACTTGAAACAAGAAGTTAACATTTTAAATTATTTAATCTTTATTTTTTATTTACCTTTTCTCTGTCTGTTTTTTGTTAAGGCGTAAGACCAACAGAAACTTTTAGGAACGAAAGTTCTCATCCACGCATTTTTATCTACGGAATAATATTTCGGAACTGCTACTGTGACTATATAAAATAGTCGGCTTCAAGTTCAATGTCAACAAATACTTGTCTCATAATAAGTAATTCTATTTTTCCTTTCCAAGCAGCTTCCCCATCCTCCTATAATATGGTTCATGTTACGATTGTTAATCATATCATCCTTCGGCCTCGAGTGGCTATCGACTAGTTTAATAGTACCTCATTAATATAGAATGTTCGCTCACATTTAATTAGGATAACATTATGTAACATCGTAAAACCTTAAAACCACACGAGTAAGTACTTTTAGTCTTACTAAATCGTTAAACACCTTTCATTCAATACCTAATCACTTATTAGTATAAACTTCACCTACTCCCACACGGTCTCAATTGATGTAGTGCAGTGTTTGATGAAAGTATTTAATACGGAAAACGATGCATGGATTTACAATTATGCAAATGGTCGTCACTGCGCCGAGTATTGCATCAAGGCCGAGACGTTTTTGCTCGGCTCAATAGACATTACGGAAATTAGAAAATGACTTTCGCTGATTTAAATGCTTCAACAAAAGCGATAAATTCATATTTGTCTCTTTGTGTCGATAGCGTCGGCGAGCAGGCCGCGCTTTCATTAATATAAAGTAAGTCGCATCATTGTAGATTATGTTTCGCGAAACTGAAACGCTTTGATCATCGTTTCGTAAGATAGAAAAATGGCATCGATCGCAGTAGAAATGCATACATTTTCCGTTTTCATTTCATAAATCAAAAGTTAATTACCGCTTCTATAAACTTTTAAATATATAATATTTTCTGCCATAATCTAATGTGTAAAAATTGGCGTAGAGAACTGTTTATAACCATGCCCAACTCCACCTCTTTAATATCAAATAAAAAAGTTCAACTTTATTAAATTTGTCATCGCGATTTTCCTTCTACTATATAAAATGAGGCTGGTGGTATCGTCTAATTATAACTACATAGCAATGCACTTCTCAAATGGTTATTTAATTCTGATTAGTCATTCATATTTGATAATCCTGGCGCTGTAGCTTTCAAATATATAAAAATTAAATCAATCAGACTTCCCAAGTTATGTTTTTCCTATATATAAAATTCATTCAATCAGATTCTAAGTTAAACTTAAATAATAATACATCTGCGAAATCGATATTAGATTCTGACTAGTCGCTCATTTTCGATTATTAAAACTCCATGCTGTTGTAATGTATAGAATTATTCTAAGATTTTTAATTTACACCTAACAGCAGTGCAGCTTTCAAATCGATATTTAATGTAAGTAAATATTTTCGTTGACTTTCACTTGTTTTTATTGCCATAACATTCTAAATCCAAATCGCTTTCATCAATGACATATTCTATTCCTTCCAATAATTTATTCAGTAATATATTCTAATTTAGATTCACTCTCAGACTTCGAAATACATATAGCGTGGAAAATTGTTTAGTAGTACTTATTTGACATGTTTCCATCTCCATTTAACTGTTTATGTCGTATTCGGAAACTAACACATAGCTAAGTAAATAGTATATTTTAATAAGTAAAGATAATAATTAACATTTAGATTTACGTTTAAAATAGTTTTTCCTTATTTCACACGTGAGAACGTATGTGGCACATTCTTTTCTTTACTTGTTCCCCAAATAGAAAGATGATATAGCAGAAATGAAAAAAAAAAAAAAGTAAGAAATTGTTTATTTATGTAGCTTGAAATTTATTTAATGTATAAAGTTGATAATTTTATTTTTCACAGGACGCTTGATAATTACATTACACCCACATCTTTTAACTTTACCTTGGAGAGAAAAAAAGCAGAACTTCATCTTACTTCGAGTGTCAAATATATTTTTCATGCTCCCAATTCTCTATGGATCGGTAGCGCAATTCTCCAATTGCTTTTTTATACATGCCTCAGTATGTATATTCCAAAATATGAACAATTCCTTGTTTACGTATCGATTTAATTCTCAACCATGAAATTATCACAACATCTACAGTCGCATTCCAATTGCGACATCTATAAAGATCCTTAAATTATATCTCGCTACACTCGAAGTTATAATATCTATATACTATTCTGGTTGCCCCATCATTCTAGAGTTATCTTCTGGTACGTAGTGCAATATAGAACAAAATATATGTATCTTTTCTTTAACCATAATATTTCAGCTTTTTTATTTTGACCACTTAGTTTTAAACAATCTCTACAAGATAATTAAACGAATGAATACTTACTTGGGACATTTTATTTAATATTACCATGATTTAAACTGATATTTATTTTTAAATTGATTTTTTTCTTTCTTTTTACGCGCGAATACATGGTTAAATATACGTGGTAGAGAGCCAGGTCATAGTGCTGCTCTTTTCGGCACTTTTACGGATGATAATACAAATACCCAAACTAGGGTATATGCTTAAACGAGTTCTTTATCGGTACTCAATAAATTGCGTGATAATTTCAAGTGACGTGTTAAGTATGGATATGTGTTCTTTTGAATTATTCCTGGTGTAGTTGATTAGGTCTGTCACTGCCATGTAAATTTCGGTTTGGGTTCGAATATTTTGCCCCTGAATTAATCAGCAGGGTTTTAATTCCTCGCCGTTTGTAGTCTTCCTCCTTCCGGAGCCTTGGACTCTGCCATTGGCCAGCATTTGGTTTACAAACCATGCTGTGCTGAAAAATATAAAATGGAGTGGTTCGAGGTGTTACCAGAGCAGACTCCAAAACCCATTTAAAGATTTTGGAGTCTGTCTCTATTGCGGTTCGAAAACATTCTTTCTGCCGGCAAAAGGATACAACGGAAACATTATTTTTCTTTGGGGAACTTTGACCCGTTTTCCCCCCGTTTCCCCCTTTTTCCTCTCGTTGTGCCAAGGTTTAGTTTTAATCGCTTTTAAACGCAACTTCAGATTAAATATTTCTTTTAATCGTTTTTTTTCTTCTTATTTCTGGCTTATTCAAATTCCCCCGTAGTGCTCTTTAATTTCGCCAGTAATATTGTTTTTGTATGCTATCGATTTCTCCTGACGAGATGATAGCTGAAAGAGCTCTCGAGAAATTCCCGTATATTGTATTCAAATTCTTATATAAATGTTGTACCTTTAAACATTATATATATATATATATATATATATATATATATATATATATATATATATATATATATATATATATATATATATATATATAGAACGAGAGAGAGAGAGAGCGAGAGAGAGAGAGAGAGTAGTTTAAAGTTTCTTTTAGTGGTATTATTTTTTTATGCAGAGTCAAGACATCTCTGGCCGCAGTAAGAAGTTATGGCCTAAAAAATATTTCTATACTTATCTAAAATACTAAGCAGATTTAAAAATACTATATTTATGACGCCGAGGGGATATAGGCTTAATCTTTTATTTTAGTATTTATCTGCGTTTTTTTCGCTGTGTTCTTTTTTCTTTTTCATTTCCTATTCTGCTGCCTTGTCAATAAGTTTTCGATATATTTTCTTGTTGATGCTCGGCATCATACATTTATTTATTTCGAATGGACCAACTGATTATTATTGGCATACGTTTTTCCCATAACTCCCTAGTCAGAATTCTTTCCAGAAATATAACGATACATAATGGGGTAAAACACGCGACGGTTCCCAACGTGAAAATGTTTCTTCGGAATTAACTGTTAGTACGTGTCGTTAACAACTTAACAATAGTTACCGCCTAGTTTTCTCTAATGCGTTTGTTTCCACCATTGTATTTACGGATGTGCGCTTAGAAGCACGTATTTAAATTTGGAGTTTATGTTAATCATTCAGTTTAACGTTTCTTTTTCGTTAGTCAATTTTTGTCAAAAATGGTGGAAAAATGTTTGTAGCATTCATAGTATTTAAAATCTTCTTTTAAAATGGAACAAATGATAACACCACAACATGTCAGAAATATTAGTGAATATTTTTTCTTTCAAATCCTTTGTTTTTAGGGAGATTATTATGATATTCCTTCAAGACAAAAAAAAAAAAGGAACCAGCAAAGAATGCTCTGAGGGAAAAACTGTCAAAAGCAATAATAACTTTTGGAATTTAAAACAAATGTCTGCATATTTCTTCTGATAACATTCTGGAGGTTGGAATGTAATCCTGCAATCCTTTCTTGTTAGGAACGCATCTTTGACAGCAAGGAGTGGACAGTATTTCGTGACGTGCCCCAAAAATAAAAATAATAGATAAAGACGCAAAATATATTTTAAGAAAAAAACAACAACGAAAAAAAAAATAATATGCACAAAAAAATATAAACTTGTCTTCCATATTTATTTATTCAGTGCGGCGTTTCGGTTGACATTTACATTACACAACGAAGAAAGATCAACAAAAAATATGCGACAATTACATTTTCGGAAACACATTTAATATTTCAAGTGAATCCTCTAAATATTTAGACGATGGTTTTGTTTACATATTTAAAATAAAATATTATTACTATACCCTTATCTAACTTATTGTATTTCTGCAATTTTTGTCAAACTGTGTAAGTTTATTTTTGATTTATTTGTTATATAACTAAGTAACGATTGTCTAAGTGTTTTCTACACGTTAAAACAGCATATTAGAATGGTAAATCATATTTGGCTTTTTTTTTAAATATTTTTTTTTAATCTAAAAACAACTAATCTATACGAACGTACAAGAGTCCGATAACGACCATCGTTAAGAAAGTCTGTTCTGTGGAAAAGTGATGTCATGCAAACGGTGCAAACATGCAGCATTAAGATTGTCGATAATGAATGAGCGGTTTTAATAAAACTCATTTAAATAGCTTTGAAAATGCATAAAAATGCGGGAATAAAAGAACACAATTAATTCTGAAACTGAAATTTATTCGATAGAAATTAAAAACGTAAATAAATATCGTGCTGTTTCATGGATTTTAAAGATTAAAACGCCTTTATTATTTAGTTTTAAACAATTTTAAAATAAATTCCCTTGTATATTTATTCAAATTACACCATGCAATTCAATCAATGCTGATTAAACACATACACTCACACACACTCACACACATATTCACACACACAGTCACACAAACACACACACACATATATATATATATATATTACAAATAAATAAAAATATATGTTTCAATTTTACAATTTATTCCTTTAAGCACGCTGACATGTGCAATTCATGTCGGCACATTGTCATTTATTTGATATATGCTCTGTAATTACATGAGCTACATATATTAAAGGATTGGTACAAATAAATAGGGAAATATTGTGGAAAAAATATATTTTCTCATGCATATATATGTTTACGTGTGCGTATTAAATTACAATAAACACGCATTTGTGTAGAAAATATTGTCGTACATAAGACCTTGATATTTCATTAACTTTTACCTCTCGACTCTGTTTAATCTAGCACCAGTGGGCGCAATACTTTTACTAAAGCCTCGTATCTGTCCTATAACAGTATGTCAAGTTTAGTAGCTTCGTTTGCTAGCTACGTTGCTGTAAGAATTTAATAGTCATAGTGGATAATGTGTGACTTATTCGTAACTATTTCTCTAGTGTAGATTCCCAGGACTTGCTACTACATACAACATTCAACTTTTTACAGGTAGTCCAACTGAGATATTTAAACACTTCATCATTACATTTTTGTTCTTCATATGAAATGTAAAACAATAAAATAATGATTCGTGTGCACTGTTCACAGTGCACTGCAGCTAACAGCTCCACAATTGATCCACTACCACAATCGTCAGGAGGAACAACTTCACAGTTTGGGCCCTTCCTCACCGATTGCATCTCTCAAGTGGCAACAGAAATCGTATTGGTAATTATGTAAGCTACTTTCCGGTTCAGAACTCATCGTTACTTCTTTAACCACATTCAGTATGATTGTTTTCTTCGTCACGTTTGTAAGACAAGTTTATTAACTCTATGTGTGCATAACAAAAACAAAGTCGCAGTATGTAACTATCTTCCGCTTAACATATCCTCAATCTCCCACAAGCAAATAATTATATTTTTTACACTATTAGTAGATAACCAGATTTTCATAATGTTTGCCTCTTGCAATTACAAAATTATCCTTCCAGGGTAGAGCCAACTCTAACACAATTCAAGTCGATTTTTCTTCTTTTCCTCGGACCCGTGGATAGATCAAGTTATTGAAAGATTCTCATGAGAAATTTAGTTTAAAAAAAATCAAGTATTAATGAGATAATTATTACATCCAGTTTTTAATCAACGATGTCGGGTGTCATATCACTTCTGCTAAACAGTTTGGACAATAAAAGAAATTCTAGCCTTGTATCTATATTCAATGCGTGAGTATGTTTGTTTATACCCACACAAACACGTAAACACACACCACCTGCTCTTCATTGATGACCTCAAGCTATATGCCAGTTCAGATGCCGAATTAAGTGAGATATTACAAATTGTACATACCTTCTCTAAAGATATCGGTATGAAATTTGTGTTTGGATAAATGTGCCACGTGCTCTATCAGAACTGGAAAGAAGAGCAGCATAGAAAACATATAGCTTGATGAGGATACGGAGATCAGAGACATAGAAGAACAGGAAAAATACAAATATCTTGGCACAGAGGAAGACGATGCAATTAAGCATGACAGACTGAGAGAAAAAATAAGCAAAGAATATGTGCGTCATGTCAGAAAAATTTGGAAAAAATGTGAGTGCCATCAACCAACTAGCTATACTTGTAGTGACGTATAGCTTTGATATTGTTGACTGGCCACAGAAAGAAATTAACAGGTTAGAACCTAAAACAAGAAAAATGTTAACATTATACCGAGTAATATAAATAAAGCAGTGTCTACCAAGACTGTATCTACAAAGAGGAGCATGTGGTATGGGTTTGTCAGAGATTAGCCATAAACATCAAGCCACTGTTGTGAGCACTGGGCAATAGCTGATACGTTCCCAGAATCCAAATCTTAAAATTGTATATGAACAGAAAAGAATGCCAGTAGAACTATCTCCATCACAAAACTGGCCAAACATTTTGCATAAGACTATCTTACAAATGAGACAGAAATAGAAAGCAAGCCCGCAAGAGAAATTAGTCGGCAAAAATATACTAAGACCTTCGATTGCAGAAAACTAAAAGAATGAGCTAACCAACAGTGTGTATCCCCTGGATGAACTATCACAGGAATATATAGATAAAAAAGTCTCTGTAGATTAGATTACAAAATGTATCTCTTCTCTAGGATCATGCGAGAATGATAATGACTGTTCCATATTAAGGCTTGATGACCAATGCTTTTAAAATCTCAGTGATCTCAGCTATAACAACAAGTGCAGATTCTGCCACACAGAACTAGGGAGTATGAGCTACCTGACATCCAGTTGTAAAGTCCTGTTGGGAGACGGCTATTATACAATGCGACACAATGGAGTGTGTAAATATCCCCACTGGAAAATCTGTAAAAACCTGAATATCCCATGTAATAGCAAGTCCTGTAAACATTTTTACCAGAAAGAACAGTTGGAAATAAGTCATGCACCATCCACTATTACAACGAAATTCCTACAGCTACATACCTAGAAAATGAGGCTATTAAGCCTGACTGTATGGGACAAGGAGGAGAATGTAGCAACCCTAGTTGAAGTAAGCGCGTCCTTAATGATGCTGCCCTTAACAGAGCAGAGATGGAGAAAATAACAAAATACCAAGGACTTATGTAAGACGAAAAGAAACTGAAATCTTAAGAAGGCATCAATCATACCAGTCAGTATAGGAGCAACCGGGTTAATGAACAAGAATTTCAAAAACCATCTGGCGAATATACTGAGTGAACCAAGTACAAAATTACAAACAATAGAACTTAAAAGGACGGTTAGAATCTTAAAAAAGATCTCTCGGTCGGAGTAACTAAACTAATAGGAGAATGTTTTTCATCGGGTAGAATTCCCCATCCCCAAGAAAACAAAATGAGAAGACAATTAAAAGAGGGAAATAAGGACGTTCCAAATGCATTACTCCCTATTTTTATTCCACTCAAAAAGATCGGAGAGTATAACACACTTCAGTATTATAATGTCTTACCTTATGCATTAATAACAGAAAAAAATCCATGTCTCTGGTGAAATTATTGATGGTGTAAGACTTTAAGAAACCAACTCTTATCATGAATGCCCCGTGAAATTCATAATTGTATCCTGCGTAACCCTATCCCTATTTGTTGTAACGCATAAAGTACTTGGTAATAACAAGCTTAACTCCGTACCAATCTCATTTTCTTTTGCATAAATATTCCTGAGTTCGACAAAGCGCACTTGAAACAAGTCAGAGAGTACATCGGCCGAAAATGTGTGAGAATAACATACAGAGTGTAAACACCTATCCACATAATACAATATATGTTTCATGTTCAATAATAAAACGCAGTGTGACTAACAGTATCCTCGGTTTCGAATAGTTCATACGAAACCTGGCCTCTAATAATTCCCGTTTGTAGTGAAGTAGAAAAAAAAGTAATTTAAAAAATATATATATAAGATACAGCTGTTCCTTCCAAAAGTTTGAGTTCGTCAACGTCCAAAAATAATTCACCGTCACTTCTTCCAACCGTCGTTTCACTCTCTGCGCTCTTCCCCTGCTTAAAAAAAGTACCCTTTATATGCTGCCCATTTCTCCACTTATGCAAATTAACTATCAACCAGAGCCATCTCGTTTTCCATTTCTCCAAACAGCCAATTTGCAAAGGGGAACAACTCAAACCACACTATTCAAACTTCTTACCGCTCGGCCGTCGGGACAACAGTATTTGAAATGCAAATGATATGTTTACTTTATAACTGCAGTAAACAGCAGTGTTGAATCTACTAAAGGGAACGAACTCGCAATGATGGTTCATTGGAAACGCGTTTATATATATATATATATATATATATATATATATATATATATATATATATATATATATATATATAACGCGGCGTCCCGATCATAAAAGACGGTCAAATGTGATATTTTAATTTATGCAAATTTCGTATTATAATATAGAGTAAATTTTTCATCGATTATTATATGTAGTAGTGGATGCACGGCATAGCCTGGTCGTATAATACGTTTGTATATCACATGTTAATTCATACAAATTTCATTATTAGAGAGCCAATACACTATTACCTATTATATTGTCCCAAAGAAACTTAGGAAAACTTGTCCCCGGAATACTCGTCCCCGGAAAACTCGTACATTTCTGTTAGGTAAGAAAACTGGTTCATTATTGAGTAAATATCGATTGAAAACACATTTTATGACCGTTCTTGAAGGAGCTATTGTTTTTAAACGAGAATACACATGCCGTATTATTTTTTAAATATTTTTGCCTGTTTGCTGTCGTTTGAAAAAAAATAAAATTTCATTCTTTCAAGTGTTCGTTTTCTACCAAACTTTGTAAGTTTTTAATGGTTTAACTTATTAAAGAGTTTATTTAGTTTCAAAGCCTTCACCACGATAAACGAATCATATGTGTATTTCCGAGCAACATAGTTGTTGTGGCAGAAGCTCATGTGCCGAAATTAGTTATCTATTCCTTTTAAGAATTTATATGATTGTCGCCGTATAGTTATACAATTAGTCAACTGTGCCGAAAAATTCATTATCTTATATTGCCGGGCATACTACTTGTGCTTGGTTGTTGGGCGCTTATGTTTTGTATAAGATGTTTACTTCAATCCAGATTGCCTGTTTTTTCTTTAATCAGATGAATTCAATTATCGGTACTTATCGAAGATATCCAGAGACAAAACTTTATATGAGATGCTTTAGACACACATGAAGATCCTTCATGTAAAATTTCATAAAAATCGGCCCAGCCGTTTTCTAGTCTATTGGGACGGAACATGCAGGCACATAGACACACAGGCAAGTTCATTTATATATATATATATATATATATATATATATATATATATATATATATATATATATATATATATATATATATATAATGTGTATTTTTTAACATTATTTTATTATTCCGTGTCTTGGTTTTTCATTGAGAATTATGTTTGGATCATTGTAATAATGTTTTTAAATCATTGAAATCGGTTTTACGCGTTTCAGACGTTCTGTGAAGCGTCCTCGTAAGAAATTATTTTCAAATGTGTTGGAGATGTAAATATGGCATTTTCGTAGTTCATTTGAAGTGTTTCCAAGGGGTGGATGCGTGTAAGTGTCAAACTATTCATTGGAATGTTCAATTTTTATTACTCTTTTATTGGGCTTATCGAGGCCGCTGACCTCGGCTGTGGTCACTCCTGTGTTGTGTTTCTCTCTCTCTCACACTCTCTCTTTCTGCTTGTGTTTTTTTCTTTTCCTTTAGGGTAGGGTAAGGTAGAGTAGGGTAGTGTGTGTGTGTGTGTGTGTGTGTTTTATTTTGTTTGAGAATGTGTGCACTGTTTTATAGTATTATGAGGTTACTGTGATCCAAGGTCGTTACTAATGTGTATGTGTGATGCGGGGGGGGGGACCAGCTCTTCTGAAATAAAGGTAGGGGTGCTTTCATTCTATTTTAATATTTATTTTTTAGATTCTTGGATTTTAGTATTGTGATTTTTCGGTTCAGTCTTTTCGGGTATTCTTTATATGTTTGTTTAGATAGAGGGGTGTATTTATAAATATATATAGGGGATTTTTTAATGTTTCTATTTATTTGTCTCCCCATGTGGGTATGGCCAGAGCCAGGATCGGTTCCTAGTGTGGGGAAGGTCTTGTTCCCCAGAGGGGAGGGGCCAATTGGAGGGGTATAGGTATGGGAGGGGGATGATAGAAGGGATGATAGTTGTCTCAGTCTTGAGGGGGTTCTCCTCCACTGACTGAGGAGGAAGCGAGGTGTTGGAACAGATATTATACTATGGTTGTAGGTGTTTCCTAGTGCTGTTGTTTTCGAGGTTAAGTAGGGTTGGTATTGTTCAGCGTGTTGTATTAGAGATAGGGGTGTTATGTCTGTGTGTGGTTGTATGCATGCGCGTGTGTGTGTTTTAATGTGTCGGTTCTGATTTATGTATGGGTGTGTATATGTATATGTATATGGATGTGCATGTGAGTGTACCTTGCTTTTCATGTGTTTGTGTGTTGATATTAGGTTCTGTTCAGTTCAGGGTGAATCTCGTGATGAAGTTTTTTTCCTGTGTAAGTAAATAAAAATAATTGTCTGTTTGGAATATTGGCATTATTTTAAAGCTGTTTCCACTGCATGTGTGTACGTGTTTTGAAACATAGAGGTGCCTGTTATCTGCAATTTTGATGTTGCTCTTATGTAAAGCCACTCTATTGCTGAAATTTTTGGTGGCGCCTTAATAAAAATTGAACATTCCAATGAATAGTTTGACACTTACACGCATCAACCCCTTGGAAACACTTCAAATGAACTACGAAAATACCATATTTACATCTCCAACACATTCGAGGACGCTTCACAGAACGTCTGAAATGCGTTAAAACGATTTCAATGATTTAAAAACATTATTACAATGATCCAATCATAATCCTCAATGAAAAACCAAGACACGGAATAATAATAATACCCCCTTATTTAAATATACATATTCTTTATTTGAATTTCTTAACACATTATATATATATATATATATATATATATATATATATATATATATATATATATATAGTGTCTATCTATATATATATATATATATATACTAGCAGTTTAGCCCGGCTTTGCTCTGGCCCTATGTACTGTTCATAACTTTATGTACACACACACACACACACACACACACACACACACACACACATATATATATATATATAAATTACAATAAGTTTACCAAGGAAATCAAAATGGTAAACTTAAAATATATTATAAATATTAAAGAGTTAATATTTACAAGTAATGTAATCTCAACCGGATGTAAAAGCTCAATAAAACCGAAAAGGAAATAGAGCCTATAATATGAATAAATGATTAATAAAACATGTTCAAAAAACATCTTGAAAAAGAGTTAAAAACATATTTAATTTTAAAAAGGAAGCACAAGATAAGTGGATAGTCCTTAATCCGCGGAGTTTCGAAGAAATACTCTCTTTCTCATCAGAGGGCAGGAATTAGCAAAATGCGGGATCGGATTTTGCATATAAAAGTATTTAATGAAACTACAAGTAAGTCACAGATCTAACTTTGTTAAAAAAAATGGTGAGGTAAAGGGAATAGGAGGTAAAAGAAAAATGATAAAAAAGATTTCACATGAATGGATAGTCCGGTGAAGGGTGAAAAATCCAAGAATGGTAAAATCCAAAACGGTCAAATTAAACATTTCCAATCCAATGGGTAAGTTCCAAATGGTCCAAAATGATCCAAAAGGCAGAGTTCCTTGGAAAAAATCGCAAATGGAATGAATTCCAAATCATTAAAAGAAAAGGCACTGGAGAGAATATTTAAAACACGTCTGTCAAGGCTGGAGGAATCAAGTAAATTAAGGTTTAAAAAAAAAGCGGTGAAAGTTTAAATTTGAAAAGCAAGGTTAAACTGACCCAGACAAAAAGCGCGAAAGTTAGCGTTAATAATTAGGTCAACTTAGATATGCACGTGAAAGTCCCAGAATTAAATTAAGAACTACGAGTCAGAAGAACAAATAAATGGCTAAGTTTATGAAATGGATAGTCTATTATAAAAAAAAATGAAAGTAAATAAATTAAAAATTGAAAATTAAAAATTAAATTTTTTTTAAAAATGTTTAAAAAAACTATATATACATATATACACACATACATATACATATATATGTATATATACTTACACACATGCAGACACATATACATACATACATACATACACACAATTGCACACATACATGTACATACATACCCACAAGTTATGTGACTTACTTGTGGTTTCATTAAATACTTTTATATGCAAAATCTGATCCCGCATTTTGCTAATTCCTGCCCTCTGATGAGAAGGAGAGTTTTTCTTCGAAACTCCGCGGATTAAGGACTATCCACTTATCTTGTGCTTCCTTTTTAAAATTAAATATGTTTTTAACTCTTTTTAAAGATGTCTTTTAACATATTTTATTAATCATTTGTTCATGTATATATATATATATATATATATATATACACACACATATATATATATATATATATATATATATATATATATATATATATATATATATAAATGTTTGACTTATGTCCAAGTAAGCTACATCTAAAATTTCAAGATCCAACATTGTAGAGGAGTTTGTTAGAGTCTGCAATGGTTACCTTTTTCAATTTTTCCAACTTGCCATAATAATTCTCGCTCAAAAGCTGATTAAAAACTTACTGCCTGTCTGAATACCGTTTATGTAAAATGTTTAGACCCAAAATTCACTGAATAGATTGCTAGAGATCGCAAAGACCTCTAAGCAGTCCAGGTTTCTGGCCAAAAAAACGAGTAAAAAGCTAACCCTATGTCTGAATATACTTTATGATAAATCTCAAGTGTTTAGACCAAAAATTGACCGAGTAATTTGGTAGAGACCATATTATTTTAAAATTGACGACAATTTTAACCCCTTAACATCGATTTTTTTAGCTCAACACAATTGAAAAAGATTGATCCCTGTACAATTAACCTACATCTTAAATTTCAAGTGTTTATACCTAAAATAGACGGAGGAGCTTGGTAGAGTTTTCAAAGGTCCAATCTCAATACACCTTATGTCAAACCCCGAGTCTGTAAGGTGAATATTGACAGTGGAATTTAGTATAGAAATGTACACACACAAATGCACACATACACACAGACAAACAATTTCACTTGTATACATATATATATATATATATATATATATATATATATATATATACACACACACTTGCATAATCAGTTGTTATAGCAATATTACTGTTCTTAGTATTCACTTTTAATTTTAATAAGCATAACTAAACATGTATTAATATTTGTGTTTTCAACAGAATATTTCCATTCCGTTAATCCAGGACAGTCGTCAACAAATTACTATTCATATGGGGCTTTAAAAAACATTTAATGTACAAATAGAATTGAATATATTTTTTTTATTATTTTTCATGGGTTTCTCTTGAACGAAAGCTTCTCCCCCACCCCCGAGCCCCCAGGGATGACGACAGTAAGGCTAAAGTTGTAAAAGCAGAGCGTTTTATTTATATACATGATCTAATTTGTCCACACCTTTCCTCTATTCAATTTTTCAGGCCATAATTTTTAAAGCCAGATTTTATCGCCATGAATCACAGGCCACATTCCACAGCTAATACGTTTAAACAAACCCCCATCAATCCGTCGATCGCACAAATAAAACAAAGAACCGACAAAATATGAGACAAATATTTAAAAAGAAATAAAGAAACACACAAAACACAGAATCCCATAGAAGCAACAATTTTAGCCATGGAATACAAAAGGGTGGACGTGTTTTCCCGAAAATATTTTTGGACAAAAAATGTTATCAAAATAAAGAAGCTCTGTCATGGCTGGTTTAAAACGAACATTGCACCAGGCATGAACCCCGGAATCCTTGTGCATAAAAGACGATAATCTAATTTGCGGTCTATGGAAATTTTTACTCAGATCTTAATTTCAATCAGTTATACACACGATCAACAGAATAAGGTCTGGCGCTCCGACATCAGTCCGTCACCCCAACAAACAAAAAATAATCTTAGATGAAACGACCCGCACAGCCTATGCTTTAGTTTTGAAAATAATTATTAAGAATAATAATGATCGGGTATAAAAAGTAAAGGAATATTTGAACCGATTCTCATGCGTATGATCCAAAATATTTCGAGTCATAATACGTATCAATCCTCTCTTTTTCTCTCTCTCCCTCTCTCTCTCTCTCTATATATATATATATATATATATGTGTGTGTGTGTGTGTGTGTGTGTTCTATATATGCTCTTTTCTTATTTCTTAATAAGCATCAAGCCGATTCTTTGCTCCAACAACAACATGGCAAAAAAAAAAAGAAAAACATACTGAAGATGAAGTTTTGCTTCGAAATATATTTATGAATTTCAATATAAATTTCAAACAAAATAAATATATGTTTATTTTATATTTTAATTTTATAATAATGTCTTGTTTTGGCTTCAAACGTATATAATACGTATTTTATAAATATATATATATATATATATATATATATATAAACCGGGACATCTTTCTGGAGGGTTTGCACATTTGTTTATCCTCATTTAATCCAGGACAAGGTCGGTCTCTCTGCGTGTTTATATATATATATATATATATATATATATATATATATATATATATATATATATATATATATATGCTGTGTATGCAGAATCAAGACTTCAAAACAAGGTGTTGATGGCAACAAAAAGTGTATTTAATTTTCGTTACAATTGTTTCAATGTCCAGTTCGACAATTTCAAGCATTATAGCGTTTGAAATTTTTTAAAAACCAGCATTTCTGCAGAGTTTATGAATAACCACACTTTTGACAATGGAGCATTTTTTGAAGAGGAAGAAAAAAGGGGGAGAATCCCTAACGGGAAATACAGGCGAGAAACATTAGTTGTGGTTACGAAAAAGACCATTTAAATATTAATATATCGCCTAATTTTCGTATCCTTATTTAAGAACAGAATTATGGGAAGTTTTTACAGAGAACTCTAAGCCATTTAAAAAAATGTTATATATCCCATTCGTTGGGTTCTTAAATTAGATCCTGCTATTCCTTTATTTCCCAATAATTGATATTTTATGAAAAGAATTTTTATAATTTTTGTTTCTATATTTATATTATGGCCGTAACAACCTTGCCAAAACGTTACGGTTAGTTTTATTTACGGCCATAATATATATATATATATATATATATATATATATATATATATATATATATATATATATATTTTCAAACGATATAATGCTTGCAATTGTCGAACTGGACATTGAAACAAATGTAACGTAAAATGAAATACACTTTTTGTTGCCATCAACACCTTGTTTTGAAGTCTTGATTTTGCATACACAGTATATTAATGCTCAATTATGAAATGTGATAATTTTGTAGTTTATTCCTTAAGTCAACCATTTTTGGCTTATAACACATTGGTATATGAAAATTTACTGAATTACACGAACTCAGTATATTATATATATATATATATATATATATATATATTGAGTATAAAGATAGGTAATTGTAAATTACAAATGTTTACAAAGGATGAACAAAGAAAATCAAATTGAGTGTACGATCGTTTCGGAAACGATAGTCATTTTATTAAAATTGACAATAAACACTAAAAACTATAGTTGACAAGTATTGTATTGTTGAATATAGATTCCCTATCAGTAAAAAGGGGAGTTTACGACACCAAAATAAAACTAATATTTTACAGCAAGTTGAATAGTCTTTATTGGGTTGCATTGTTTCAGTCACTAATAGACAAAATGCAACGTGCCAACTTATTGTCTGACGAACTTTTAAACGAATTATCTAATGCAACTCAATAAGAACCACACACACACACAACACACACACAACATACCCACACATACACACGCACACAAACATACATATATATATATATAACTGTGTGAGTGTTTAACGGCAGTTTTCTTTTCAAAATATGTAAAGAAGTAAAGAAAAAGTGCTCCACCTCTCTGATCTAAGACAAATACCAATTAACACCACATAGACAAAAGAATCAGATAAGAATTTATAAGCAATATACACACTAGATGCTGCCCACACTAAAACTCAACGCCATACAATTGATAGCATTGCCTATGAAACTAGTAATAATATGTTTAGAAATTCTTAACATAACACAATTTTATCATGTGACGCTAATTCTGACATCAGGGAATTTAAGTTAACGTCTATCGAAAAAAAATTGTAATGATATAAGTAAAAATCTGTACAGCTCCTACAAAAGAAGAACTCCGGATCAGAACATGAATTAAAATCTACTGAGTCAAAATGTACTTTCCGTTCACTGAGGACATAATTGAAAAGAATGCAGCATATACATACAAAGAAACGTGAAGCAAATTACCATAAAAGTCTAAATATCAACATACTAGCAGGAGACATGCACCGGCGTTGCCCGATGGAATATGCCACCAACCTGATCCGAAAAAAAAACAACAAAACAATTAAACTACGGTTGTTACTCTCGAACCAACAAAATAGCAGGCACTGGAATCTGGGGAACAAAATGAATGTTCCATGCTGAAGTAACAACGTTAGTATCTGTATACAAATTCTTAACATAAGGATTTTATTATGTACTCTGATTATTCTGTGCCTTAACCTAACGTGTTAACATTGAAACAACCAAAAAAAAAAAACACTGCTGCGGACATGAGCAATGATTCCCCTCGCCTTGAAATGTTTTCCTATCATCGAATACAGGCTAAATTTTCAGATTAAAAAAAAAAAAATTAGGTAGTATTTTTAATGAGTGTAACAGCCGGGGAGCAATTTGTAATGATAACGTTTAAATAAATGGAATACACACTAATTTTTCCACGTCAGGTGTTAATGCTGTTCGGTTAAGCGTTTTCCTGTTCTTGTTGTAAGATGTATACATTTTTTCTAATATATTTTATTAATGTCAAAGCAAGTCGTGTAATCTATGATAAGCACCGTGGAAATGTGAGAAAAATTGAAAAGAAATAATATAAATGTTCGTAGCAGCATTAACAAGGGAAGTGACCAAAAAGTGAGTTTTCATTGTAGTAGAAAAAATAAGCCTGTAAACGTTAATAATCGATAGGATAATTTACGAATAAGTTAAAAACATAATAAAAATTAAATGGTGGGGGCAGGATTATACAGGTCTACTAATTCTTTTTTTTTTTTAGATTAATTTTTAATCTGAAAGTTATGTATGTTTTAAAGGTTTTTAAAGCGGTAAACTTGTCCAATATGTGAGCCCAATTGGGTTGGCATACTCTACTAAATATTTGAAGCCAAAAAATGCCAAATTGATAATTATAGCCAGATTAACACAAATAAAAGTGAAATTTCATATATAAAGAGTGTGTACGTAAATATATAAACATTTATCTATTTTACACATCATTATAGTTATCTTTTGGTCTTGTGTAGTTAGGTGAGGTTAGAAACCGGTGTATTTCATATATAGTTATATATTAAAGAATTTAGCTTCCAAATAATAGCTTCTTATTTATTACAATTTGTTCTGAAAGAAAAATAAATTACGAGATTTTATTAAAAGAAATATGTTGCGAAAAAAAAAATTGGGTAACAATACCTTTAACTACAACAGAACACCAACCACATTTTTTAAAGGATTTTGGGAGTCGCTGAAAACAAATCTGGTATTCAATCTCGTCGCAAATTTACGCTGGACCCTGCGATCATTTTGCGTCATTTAACCGCCTTCGTTAATGCTACGCGTAAACGGGAAGTGAGTTTTTCTTACATGACGTACGCCCGTAGTAAAATAGCTTATTACGTCGCGAGAGAATCTTTAGCGGACATTTTAAATAACAATCAAGTTACCCTCCTCCCCATGTATATGATTTCGCGTTCTATTATAAGCCACTGTAACGTACTCATACCAAGAGGATATTATTTGAATTTCAAATACTTTGCCATTTTAACTATTTAGTTAGAGTTGATTGAGCCGAGTAGTATCTTACTGCCAGGTTTTCCTGACAGACCCTTTTACAGATAGACCTTAGCCACTCGATGACAGTGTCTGGTAGGCATCAAGCTCTCTTCGCATATATACGTATCTTTCTGTATATATGTGTCAGGTTAATGAGAGCGGATTACATCTCAACCCACGCATACCTGAATCTGCTATCCACCCCCACACTAAAATCTAATGTATTTTAAACTTCAAAACTTAAATATTGTCAATACCCTCTCCCTCCCCCTTATTATTTCTTAATCCCCCTTTTTTTTTCTTGTATTTCCTCTAAAACACTTCTTCCAAATATTAACAACCATTTCATTAAGGTCTGAAGAGGCTGTTGGAGCGTAAACATGGTCCAACATCCGAAATATATGTAACCAAACAGATGAAACGGTAATAAAAAATAAAACATATATAAAATAAAATACGCATCAAATGCGCTTGAAACCAAATCACAACGTAATATTAGGAAAATAAACAAATATTTTACTGGTTTGAAATTTATAACATAAATATATAGTTAGACTTCATCTTAAGTCTGTTCTTTGTTTCTTTTTTTTCATTTTCTTCTTCCTTGCCATGTTGTAAATTTCGAGAAAGAAATCTGTATAGAATCGCGTGTTGTATCTGGCGGTTGTATTTTGAATTGTTTGAACTGTGCGCAGGTAACGCGGGAATAACGTCAAAAATGAGAGTTCAACATAGAAACATTGTTTTAATGTGAATAAAATCAAATACGCGTCAAGTGCGCTTGAAAAGCAAATCGCAACGTAATATTAGGAAAATAAACAGATATTTTAGTTGTTTGAATTTTTCACAAATATATTTGGAAGGTAGACTTCATCTTCAGTGTGTTCTACTTGTTTGGATTTATCAGAAATATATGAGTGAATGAAGTCTTCCTTCGAAATATATTTGTGATTTTTAATTTTAATTCATTATTTTCAAGAAATTTTACGTTACGTTTAGTACCGGTAAACGCTGTGTACATCCTCTAGTATATATATATATATATATATATATATATATATATATATATATATATATATATATATATGAGTGGAAGAAATGTTTAATTTGGAATGCAAATTTGATTTCTTTGTTACAGGTTGCTGTCTGGAATCTTAATTCATACCTTCATATATATATATATATATATATATATATATATATATATACATATATATATATACATATATATATATATATATATATATATATATATAAGTGTAATTCACACACTTTCTTCTGCAGGTCAAAATCACTTTGTCTTCATTCATCAATCCCAGACTTGCATTTTTGTGGTGCAACTTATTTGTTTATTTATTTATTTATTTATTTATTTATTTTTGCACAAGAGGGAAAAGAAGAATAGCGAAGGTGCGGCAGGCTGATAATAGTTTTCCGAAGAATGGTTATAAAATCAACTCAACACAAAAAAAACATTTTTCGTGTATTTTTATTATCTTTCCCGCATTATTTTTGTTTTCACACCATGTAATTTTGTCTCTTTCCCCTCTCGCGCAAGAAAGGACATGTTTCGACGGAAAGCACTAACTTTTATCTGTTCCTACCCTGAAGATGACGCGTGCATCATCAGGTTGAAAAAAAAACAATGAATGAACAAATTGAAACATGAAGATAAGAATAAAATAAAAAAAAAGTAATAGATAAAAAAAGGAATGAACTGCTTAAAAAAATAGGGATGATCTTAAAGCAATTCGTTTTGCGCGTTTAACAATAAAACCCTCTTTCAGACTTCATTTGGCGGGCTACTTATGTTACATCCGAATGAACTGATTTATACACAATAAATACTGGCAGACAAAGCTGTATGGCGGGAGTCAATATCCGATGGATAAACCAAAATTGTTCGTCAGCTGTACGAACAACCCCACTTTCGTACGTTTCTGGTCAATACATTTTTTACTCTATTTGCCTGTTCTGTTTTCCTTGTAAGCCCATAAACAAGGTCATAATAAAACTCCAACGAGACTGATATATAACAAATAAATATTATTTCGAAAAAGTGTGACAGTGTATCAAAAGTGTTATTTCTAAATAAGCCGTGGCAGTAAAATGAACACCATTTAATTTACGGGAGAAGATCAAAATTGTTATTTCAAACTTAACCGTGACAGGTTAACGAAGTTTAACTGAAACTGATGCGTAGCAGGCCAACAAAAGCATAAATTGAAACTTATGCGTTATTGCCAAACGAAGATCCTATTTAAAACATGCGTGACGGACTAATGTAAATCTTATAATTAGGGCTATGACAAGAGAATATTCGTTCCATTATTTTGACTAGAGTATATATCAGTCGATATCTTCTGTTTTTAGATAGACTGATGTGGTTCCCGATTAATTAACTGTGTCTAATTTGTCGGATATATGCTCGAGAGTCAAAATAATGATAAGAATATTCTCTTCTCATAGCCCTACTTATAATTCACTCAAACGTGGAAATTCAACAAAAATGCTATTTCTATTCCAATCGTAAACAGCAAAGGAATGGAAAAATAGTATCTCTACCTTAAATCTGACAGACAGACAAAACTGCTATTAAGCATAATTTACAAATGAAAATTCTTTGAAATTGTTTAAACTGATTGGATCCTTGTAACCTCCGACCTTCTTCAGGGATAAAAATCACCATGTTTCTCACTCATATGAGGTTGGGTTTGTCATGCCTGATTTTTCAATTTCTCCACCTATTACAGTTTTTAGACGTTCCTTTTCCTTTATTCTCTGAGGCCGACATGTCTTATCTTTGTAGAGTTTTCCGCATTTACACGAAATCTCATACACGCAGTTATTTTTGTCATGAGGCTTTCGGTCGAGGATCTGACTTGTAACAGATGTTTTCGGACTGTTGTGTCGCTTCTGAATGCTGTTCTTATATGAACTGCATATTTTATTTAAATTATTTTGGATAGTGTATTGCGTGCAACTCTAGAGGAGAAAAATTTTCTCATTAATCTAAACAATAACAATATTCATACTTCATCTGAAAATTCAGAAGGGTAAATGAAAATTCTATTTAAAAAATTTACCTGACTGGATAAAGAAAAAAATCACACTTAAGCATGACAGACTGAAAATAAGTCCGCTATTGCAAACCTAAATATAATAAATCAACGGAAATGCTGTTCCAGAATTATACGTGAAAAACAACAGAAACTTTTAGTTGGCTCTTCTGCATAGCAGACCAAAGAAAATCTATATGAAATATAAGCGTGAGTAATATGAGAACATGTCATTTCAAATTAAAGACTGACAGACTTAGGAAAACTTCGTTACACTCATAGGATAATTTTATTTCAAAAACATACTATTTCTAACACATGTTTGAAAGACCATCAACAATTCTGATTAAAACTCATACTTTAGGGATTAAGGTAAAAGATATATCAAATTTACGCATGTCAGAGCAACGAACATTCTATTTCCAACTTACCGTTTCAGAATAAGGACAAGCCTATTTTAAAATTTAAGATTAAGGCTGACAAAATAGGATATGCTATTTCTAACTTCTGCCTAACAAATAATATATCGTGTATATATTGCTGCGGTCCTGGTCTCTTTCACCACCTTGGATGATACTTTTGCTTTCTTTTTGAGGAAGGAGAGGTGTTTTCTCCCGAAATTAATCAAAGTTCCATATTACCAACGGACTTTATGTACTTCGAAATTGCTAGCCACTTGGTTGGCAGATTATTATATAGAGAGTAAAGGACTGATAAATAAATGCATAATTAAGCACTTCTCTCGAACATGTATATATATATATATATATATATATATGTATATATATATACATATATATGTATATATATATATATATATATATATATATATATATATATATATATATACTCCTATAATCGTTTTGTGTGTATTGATATTCATATTACAAACCCCTTTTTCTATTTATTGAAAAAGGAAATACAACTTTGTTATATATGAATCGTGGAATTGCATTCTTCTGCAAAAGATCAAGCTAAATCGCATATTCTTTTAAACATTCATTTTAATTAATTCCGAAATAGGTTTTACGGTTTTTTTATAGGATGATCATCTTTAATTTACCATTACGTGTAATTATATTTATGTAGATATTCTTCATGATATATACGTGTGTAATATTTGCGTAAAAAGGTTACAGTAAGCACAAACCTCTTTCTATATATATATTTATGTATGCGTATATATATATATATATATATATATATATATATATATATATATATATATATATTTGTCAAAGGCAGCATGCGTTCCGCAGATTCAACCGACATAAGTCCAACTCAAACAAACAGAAGTTTATAGAAGCTAGAAATAATTGTAAGAGAGTGATAGACACAGCTAAGGCAGATTACTCTGAAACCACCAGAAAGCGCCTCGAAGCACAGAAATTAGGAACCCGGGATTTTTGGAAAATCTACAACAGCGTAGTTAATAATGGACAGTCAATTAATACCCCACTAACAAACAATCATGAGGTTGCTTGCACGGCAACTGACAAGGCTAATCTGCTTGCCAGTCGGTTTGCCTCAAACTCCACACTGAACTCGGTACACCACTCACTCCCTGATTTTCCTCTGCGAACAGACGCCACACTTGACGATTTGAAAATCACCCCTTCTCAGGTACATGCTATTATAAAAAACCTAGACACCTCAAAAGCATGTGGACCAGATCTCATCCCGGCTGTGCTATTAAAAAAATGCTCTGCCGAGGTTGTCCAAACTTTACAATAAATGCCTTAACGAATCTTGTTTTCCCGACTGCTGGTAAACCGCCTCTGTGGTACCAGTCTTCAAGAATTCTGGTTAAAGAACTGACCCACTAAATTATCGCCCCATTAGCCTCCTCCCGCTTTTCGCCAAAATATTTGAGCCCTTAGTTAATCAAGCCCTAGTCCAGCACCTAACAGCTACTAAACTCCTGACTGACAAACAATATGGATTCAGGCAAGCCCGTTCAACAGCAGATATCTAAACTGTAGTTTCTGAACGTATATACCGTTCATTGGATAAAACAGGGGAGGGTAGAGCGGTGGCCCTTGATATATCTAAGGCTTTTGACAGGGTATGTCACGATGGTCTTCTAAGGAAAATTAGATCATATGGAATCACTGGAAGAATTCATAATGTAATTAAATCCTTCTTAAGTAATAGAAAAATCAAAGTTGTCCTCGACGGACATACATCCAAACAATATGACATAAATGCGGGAGTACCTCAGGGGTCTTTCCTTGGACCTCTATTATTCCTGATATTCATAAACGACCTCCCTGATAATATTGTTTCGGAGAGGGGTATATTTGCCGATGACACCACTCTCTATAACAGATATGAGGGGAAAACAAATGAACACATATCCAAGGAAATGGCAGAAACACTAGAGGAAGACCTCCAATCCGTAGTGAAATGGGGACAAAAATGGTTGGTCACATTCAATGCTGCTAAGACTAAGCTTGTTTCCTTCAATAACTACAAGAAACCTTCTCTACCACCAATAGCAATGGCCAAGAACACATTGCCTGAAAGTACTTCTTTTAAACTCCTCGGCCTAACGTTTACAGGGAATATGAACTGGAATAGATACATTGAGAGCATTGCCAAGGCTGCTGCAAGGAAGGCTGGCTCCCTCTACCGTGCTAGAAAACTACTTACGCCTGCCAGTATCCTATACCTCTATAAGGCAACCATTCGCCCATGTATGGAGTACTGTTGTCACATCTGGGCTGGTGCATCTGCTGCTTGTCTCTCGCTCCTGAACAGGGTTAAAAAAAGAGTCGCCAACCTGATAGGTCCTGAACTGTCATCTAGGCTTCAACCTCTGTCCCATCAACGAGATGTTGCATCCCCCTGCCTGTTCTACAAATACTTTAATGGTGAATGCTCTGACGAACTGCAAACACTTGTACCTCCCCGACGTAACTACCCCCGACAAACCCGACAAGCTACTAAGTCTCATCCCTTTACAGTAGAGATCCTTAGGTGCAAGAAAGCCTTTTACTCCAATAGTTTCTTCCCCAGAACTGCGGGTCTTTGGAACTCCCTTCCGGGATTCTGCTTTCCCAACTGCAATGATATGCAGAAGTTCAAGTGTAATGTTAACAAACATCTTCCTACTCTTCTCCCTTCATAATGACCCCGCTAATTAATTCCCTAATAGTAGCCCCCTGCTTCAAAGTGGCACTGTGCCTTGTTTGGGGTGAAAATTGAATAAAATAAAATAAAAAAAAATATATACATATATATATATATATATATATATATATATATATATATATATATATGTGTGTGTGTGTGTGTGTGTGTGTGTGTGTGTGTGTGTGTGTGTGTGTGTGTTAAAAATGCCCACTAAACTCCTGTGGCAATTTTTGGTCTACAGACATTAAACTTACTATATAGGGTATTTAAACCCATGCTGAATATTATATTTGGATTTAAGCCGGGAAAATCGGTGGAATACTGTGAAAATTTAAAAAAAATGGAAATTTTCAGGGTTAGGTCGGACAGCTGCATTACGAATACGTATGCTTTATATAATAGCTATTGGATAATGTTTTCATTTTTAGCCTTCCAGAAAACACATCTTATAGTTCAGGCAATAATGTCAAAGAAAAAGTAAATCGTAAGCTGAACGTTTTGATTTCGATTCTTGGTGGTGATGCAGGTGTCATTTAACTTAAAAAAAAAACATTACTATATATTGGATCCACTATAATATAATAAGAAATATGAAATTTGCATTTATAAAAATATGTTGTTTAAGCGTATTTTACGACCAGGAAATGCCGGGCGGCCTGCTAATATATACTATTTCAAATTTAAGCATGGGTCATTATTTTTAATTTAAGCGTTACAGAGCAAAGAGAATGCTCTGGAAAACCGAAAGCCATTTTATTTCAAAATGGGTATGACAGATTGACCAACCGACAATAACATAGTATGGTTCATTCAATCTGCTATTTATTCGCCACACTCTACGAGGAAATGATGTAAAACACGAGCCTACAGGTTGGATTCGAAGACCTGAAAAATGCAGAGGTAGATGCGCATCAGGCGATTAACAATAAATTATATCTTTCTAAAAGTAAGAATGCAAACATGGGACAGTAGAACTCAGCAGCAACAGCAGCAGAGGCACGACGGCCAACCTATGTAACTGATTGAGCCGTGTGCGAGTTAATGTTATAGCGAGAAAAAAGGAAATAAAAGATTATAAAATAAAACGTAGCCTGAGAAGGACAGAAATAGACATGTTACAAACGTTCCATAAGAGTGGCAAGGAAAAGACATGTCATAAACATATCCGGACAAAAACAGAATCCCACGTTTTCGATACAGCAGAGTCCCGTTAAGCCCATAGAGTAAGAATATTTTTAAACACAATATAAGGCGTTGTTCCGAAAGTACCTGCAAATAAATGTCTGCGATTTAAACTGAAAAATGTGTCGAGTTTTCATTGTCTTTGTATCCTTGGTACTCTCTGCATACAATGGTTGGGTCCCGAGTGTGGACATGTAATGATTACATTACTATAAAACTGCGCAAGACCAAATCCATACACTAGTCAATGGGGAACAAGCCACTTCAACTATGACCTTCTGTTGGCTTTGGATCTGAGGGAGATCTTCGTCTAACGCGTTCATTTACTCTAGTTCATTTAAAATGTGAGTTTAAACTCAAATATGACAAGCTGACATACAGACAAAACCTCTTATTAATATCCGAGGACCGATTTAAAATGGAAGATAAAAATAAAACAAAGCAAAAAACAAGAGAACGAACGCCGCACTCAAATAAAAAAAAATGTAACAAAAATACTTTTTTGTTGAGGGGTTCGTTTTTGCATAGTCTTAAGAAAATCCTAAAGAAGCCCTTTTCCTGCATTGAGTTAATTAAATACAATCAGGGCAGATTTAAAATTGCCTTTCCTCATCTGTCTATAATGTGTTCGTTTTTCTTCGTCTGATATGGTTGTTTTGTTTTAAGGCGTATGAATATCGTTTAAGTTTTTTTTTTATTCCGTATTAATTCAATTGTAAAATGCTTCTATCTCATTTATTACACTTTTCTGACAGAAAGTTTTCATCTTTGCTCTATCATTGGCAAGTGCTCGACTGAGGTTCACTTTTAGGCCTTCATGTAAAACAGTTACAGCAAAACCTCGTCGAGATACAACTGCTGCCAATAATTTCCATTTATATACTTAAAATTAAATGAAACATCTATGAGCAAAATTTATTTACCAGAATTGCTCGTCTGTAAAACACGATGCCGCGAAACTGCTTCTCACTTAACTACATCATGATCTTTTACAATGCAATGTGAAAAAAATCTTTAATATTCAAATTCTGGCCAATCTCCACCATTACAAATCTGCATGAATTATTATCTTCAAGCGGCTTTTGAGCCTTTGATAATCGATGACTCTTAATTTAGAAAGAAAAATACCTCGCCATTCAAGTTCGTCATATCTTCATAATGCATTCATAGAATTCTCGTTTTCTTCATTTGCTTAACGACAGATCAGAATATTTGATGTCATTTAATGCTGAATCCAATGGATTTGATGAGGTAATTTAAATACACGGAATCCTTAATATCTTTAAATGCATATTACCCGCAGGAATTATTTAAATAGTAGGCTTTTAACCCGTTTAAACCGACAAAACTTGTAGGCCGTTTACTTTGAGTCCTTTATGCAAAATTGATATTTTAATATGGTTCAATAGGTGCTCATTTTTTTAAATAAACTACTACTCCTATTTATTTATGTTAATTGCTAACCGTGCACCGGACAGATACCTTATATTTAATTGATAACACTTTATCATAGGATATATCCATACAAGATATCATCCAGGTCAGCCCAGTAGTTTACAAGAAAACGTGGAACTAACACAGTGAACACCCAAGAGACACATAATATAGATTAGCGTTTTATATATAAACAGTCCGTAAAGCATGAATTGTGTTTAGCATAAAAGTCCGAATCTATATACGAAGTATATAAAAAAGAAATGACTCACAATCTCTAATGTTTGTAAATTGTTGCCTAACCAGGGATGCAGTTTTATGTGCTTTTCTTCCCGGGGTTATGATTCACACACAAGGTCTTTCTTTAACGTATAAAAAATTCAATGCCCCATATGAGTCGCACTGGAGTTGAACGAAAATAATTATTTAAAAAAGACATATATAAAAATACCTTTATTTAACCGGAGAAGACATTATAAATTACACATATGTCTTGCAATATAATAGGTGAACAAACATCCAAATGATTTTTTTGAATTTAATTTTATTTACTGTGCAATAATTTATATCAGTTTGAAATAAATTATACTTAAAAACTGTATTAGAAGAATTTATCACAAGTCTTTATTGAGGTCACACAATAAACAAATAATAATGATAATTTTTTTTTAATTATCATATAAACTATTATGGATTTTGTTTAATTTTTGATGTCTAATTATCTACTTAACCGCCCACCCTAAAAAAGTCAGTTGTAAAATCTCTTTTTTTTACTTTTGTAATCCTGTAAAACGCAATGTTAACTTGAATAAATAACTCAGAATTAATAATAAAAATTGTTTAATTCCATTATATTTACAGAGCAATCATACGTATGACTATGAAATATGTAAACAATTTTTTTTAAAAACGTCCATCATTACGAATTAAAAAATATTCCATCAAATTTTGTTTTGGAGTAAATAATTCGAAAAAACAAATGAGGATTCTTATGCAAAAATGTTACCGTATTAAAATCGTTATTTAGAATACATTTACATGAGTAACTATGTTGTAGTTTCACCTTTCAATTTAATAAAAAAATGTAAAAATCAAATTAAACCTGTAAATATCATAAAAAATAGCACAGTAACGTAAATGCAATAACATCCAAATGATTTAGTCATTAATTTTATTTTCTGCGCAATAAATTACATCAGTTTCAAATAAGTTACACTTTAAAAACACATTGATAATAAATATTTATTATAAGTTTGTTATTAATGTAACACAAAAAACTATAAGTTTAATTTAAAAAAAAAATCTATTACGTTCATTTAAAATTTACACAAAAGAATGCTTCTACAAACAATTTGAGTTCTTTTTTTCTATATTTTTCTATGAGATTTTATGAATAAACGTTAATAAGTCCACAAAATTTGGACCTAAAAAATACATTTGAAAAGAAAGTTTAAACCGCCATGTTTTATTTTTAGTTTCATTGGTAACCAAGATTTCTTTATTCAATCAGTTTTCATCACCCAAATGTTTAGTAAACATTTAGAATATTCCAGTTTTCTTTTGGGGGGATGTCAGGATGATAATGATCGGAGAAAATAAGCGTATTAATATATAGAGTGTTGTTGTTGTTGTTATTATTATTATTATTATTATTATTATTATTATTGTAGCAGTTGTTGTTGTTGCTGCTGTTGCTGTTACTGTTATTATTATTGTTATTTTTATTATTATTATTATTCTTGTTATTATTCTTATTAATAGTAGTATTATTAGCAGCAGCAGCGACTATGTAAGTATCGCATCTCTCGTCTCCAGTGCTTTTGCCATAATTATGGAGCTATGACTTTTACGAGTCGCTCCCCCTAACAATTAAATGTAAGTATATTTGCTGTCCCTGTGTAAATTTCTGATTTCCAAAATGTGTAGACCAGCTTATTATTATTATTATTATTATTATTATTATAATTATTATTATTATTATTATTATTATTATTATTATTATTATAATAATTATTATTATTATTATTATTATTATTATTATTGGCGGCTCACATGTAGCTTTCACACAAGTAAACAAACGATCTGATTGGAAACCTGTGGTGTTCTCTGGATTATTATTATTATTATTATTATTATTATTATTATTATTATTATTATTATTATTTATTACATAGACCATATTATTATTATTATTATTATTATTAGTAGTAGTAGTAGTAGTAGTAGTAGTAGTAGTAGTAGTAGTAGAATTATTAGTACTAATAGTAGTAATTATAGTAAGATAATGGGGAGTATAGCTTTTTTAAAGAGTGCTGTGTTTCATGTTAACATGTTTCCCATTGAAAATGACAGACTCCATCCGCTTCAACTTTATAAAATAGCCATAATTAATTAGAAAACAGAAGCATGCTTTAACATAAAAAGAAAAACAAACAAACAAAAATGATGGTGACATCATCGCTGAAAAAAGCACGGACCTTATTATATTCTGCTAGAAAATAATTTCGTCTGAAGTCGGGAGAAAGCAGTGGATGACAGCGCATATATGTTCAGAGGCTGTAAAATGGGGGCAATGTTTTCTGCTCGTGGTTTTGCTTTTAACTTTTTTTTTTGGTAATTCAATTATTCCCGTTTGTTGTTGGCAATGCACGAAGCGGATCAAAACCCATTGTTTTCTTTGATATTTTCGTTGTAATTTCTTTAGCCTCTTTTGTGGCGTATCAACAGGTTATTTGGCTTATTGGATATTATCGGGTAGTTGAAATAGAAAGCTTATTCTAAAGAGATTCGTTTTAGACACGATTAGATACGGTGATTCATTTTGAACGCAACGTTTATAATTAGTCATGTAATATGTTTGTTTTTCCGTGTGTTGTACGGCACATCAACCGTATATGACTATTTAAAGCGTTAATATATAGTGTGTGTCGAACATATATATCAATTTGTTTTAACTAATTCTTTTCACATTTTAGACATATTAATACAACATAATCACGCTGAAGCAACGGTTCCTGTATGAGAAAACCATATTAAACGACAATAATTGTTGTTGTGATTGTATAACATGGTTATTTGCTCTAGAACCGCATAGTCGGCCAACTTGCCTTCAAAACATAGACTTGCGTGCTTAGAATAGCGCACCTTTCAAATCAACACGCTTCTTTTTCTTCTAGTTATCCTCCTAACTTCGATCTAAATACGCATGTGTGCATCCATGTCGGTTACGCTTCGCGTTAATATGCTAGCCTGCTATTTATTCGGGACGGGATTCATCATTTAAGGGCGGATCCAGACTACGTTACATGTGTAAGAATTCAAAAACATTAATTGCAATAAAATACACTCTTCAAAATGCCATTTCACACATGTTGATACAACAGAATCCGCTGGTCCTTAATATGACCTTAAACTATATCCAGTGGTGAGGCCCAGCTTGCGGACGTTGGGGAGGGTGGAGCCACCCTTTAATTGCCATTGCTCCCAGGTCCACTCTAACCCAGAGTGGTAGTACCTGTTAGGGTCCCAACTATGGGTACAATAGAAATGGACTTGAAAACAACAAATATATTCCATTAAAAACATTTCTTTCAATCTTTGGATTCGGCATTAAATAACCTGAAAATAGTTGATATGCCGTAAAACAAAAACAACCAACCAACCAACCAACAGCAGAATCCGCCTCGAGTGGAAATCTTGTTCTAAATCATATGGCGAAGTTGGTTGAAGAAATTATTCTCTCTCTCTCTCTCTCTCTCTCTCTCTATATATATATATATATATATATATATATATATATATATATATATATATACATAATTAGTTTATTTAATTCGGGTAAAAAAATTTACCATTAATCGTGGCAATAAATCTACTGTTTCGGTCTAAAATATGTCATCAGGCGACAAACCACACACACGCACACACACATACACACACACACACACACACACACATATATATATATAAATAAAATATATGTATATATTTCATAATAAAATCGTATTTTTGTCTGTTTGTTTGGCTGTTGTCAATTTCATTAATATGTACGAAAAATACACTTTTTCAAAAATTAAGTTTAATACAGAAAACAGAAAGTTAAGCACATTCGGTCCAACATCTTTTCTATATATAATATTTATTCAAATCGACATCTACATTTACGAAATAACGTCATTATCATATTATACAAAAGATCTCTTTAAATAATTAGGTATATGTTAAACTGGAAACAGCGTTTTTATGACCATAAACATTCTTTCAATAACCCAGAACTTCAGAACAAAACTGAGTTAGCTAAACTATGGTGGTTATTAAAAAATGAGAACCGATCCCCAGTGGTTTCATGGTCAATCCTATGTTATTCGGATGTTCCAAACGGCTTTAGGCAGAGATGCAGTTTATGCCTCGAGGAAAAAATAAGAATCCTGAAGTACGAACACAATAATCTCTTAAATAAACGAGATGAACTGATGGCCAGATGCAGACATAAATGTAAATTTAAAATAACCAATAACTCCAGATCCGACAAACAGATAATTCTATAACGGTAAAGAGACCGAATTTAATACCATTAGATTATTTACGAAAACCCTCCCACCCCACCCCACTGGCAATTATAGTGCTGTTCGGTATAAACTCGGTTATAACGACTTGATGATATTTGTTGTCCGAAATTTAAGTTTGGTGTACGTATTCCGAAGTACCTGTTTATCCAAATTACTTATATATAAATGAGATAGCATTAAGAAAAAAAATTCTCTACAGATAATACATTAGTTATTAAACTGATATAAGTCAAAAAGATCAAATACTACCACTAGACATTATTAGATTTAATATAAATTAACACAAAACTTTAAAATAATAACTATTTTATTTCTTTATTTCTTTAGGCGTGCATGAAAGTACTTTTGTGTACGGAATGAATAAAAGTATGTATTAACCGAAACTAAATACGTCCTATGGAATTGGGGGCGACTAATAATGCAATTTTCTGCATCTTAATCAATTAGGAAGTGAAATATTAGTGAGCAAAATAACAACGACCGCTATAATCACCAATAAAATTAATTACATAAAAATACATAAAATATTAACTACATAAGAATCAATTTTTTGAATTCATAGTAATATATTACTAATACAATATAGAAAATTTAAACGTATTATAGATAATATTTATTTCAAAATAATTTTAACATGAAAACATACAGATAGTTTTAAAACTTTGTATATAACTTTTTTAAATATCTTTTAATAGACTTATTTTCTATGACTAAATTAACTCCATGACGCGCGTATAATCTTCATTTTCTATCCTTTCCCTTCACTTTTCTCTGAGAGTCTAGACTAAATTAAACCATATGACAGGCAGCGGATGGTCACTCTCTTCCTTCTTTTTTTTTCTTTCTTCTTCTCTTTCCCTTACACGCAGCCGATTGTCAGTTTATTCCCTCTTCTTCCTAGGTTAGTAAACGCGTGTCAAGTCATTTACGGGTAAGAACGTCCATATTTAGGTGTGTGTGTGTGTGTGTGTGTGTGTGTGTGTGTGTGTGTGGGTGTGTGTGGGTGTGTCTGTGTGTGTCTGTTGTTACGTTGGGTTACCGGACAGTCGCTAAGAGTCATAATGTTCTTGTTGTTTTTTAAAAAAAATCCCTCCCCTACTAACTTAATTCCTACCCTCTCTATAAAATGTATCAAGTGGATTGCTACTACCACCCACCTCTAGTTTTTGACGGTCGGGGCCCGATTCTTTTTCTTTCTTTATTTCAGTATCAAAAATGTAATTGTCTAGTTTAGATGCTTGAAAATACCATAAGGTTGAAATAAATTTTATGTTTATATATATATATATATATATATATATATATATATATATATATATATATATATACACACATTACGTGCAGTTTCCCGAATTTTACAGAAAGATTCCCGAAACATTGTGAAAATAATACTAGCCCGAATAATCCAAAATATATGAATCATCAATTCCCATTTCCAAATTCCAGGAACATCATATCATGTATATGGTTGTTCATTAGTTATTTGTCTACGTATTTTTGTATGAGAAGGCCCATTTAATACATGTTTATAAAGTATATTTAATTTCCTTTTTTGTTCTTATACTGGAAATTAGCTTTAGTTAGTACTGACTTGGTTGAAATCAATACATTTAACGCAAGATCACATAGAGCAGTGAGAGTTTTATCTTGAAAACAATTCTCTCAACATAATACAAGAGAAGTTAACAATAATCTATTGGCAGATGTCTGCATTAATACAGTCTAAAACTACAATGCCTATCTTAACTAAAATGTAAGTCTAAAACTAAAACTGTCTATTTTAACTTGCCCTCACGCAGGAGTCTTTACACGTTGATCCTAAAACCAAACGCTGGAAACTGCTTTATGGATTATTCGTTAATCTAACTCTACTTAAAACAGCCACTTGCAACTAATTATGGTAAAGCGCGTATATGAATACAGTAGACGACAGTAAAAGTGTTTAAGGCATCGGTCAAATATTTTACAAATCAGATGTTTGGACATTAAACGTTCTTCAACCTAACAAACTTGATGGATTATACATTATCCGATGCGTCTTATACAACCGGGGCGAAGGAAACTAAACTTCTGCCTTACATCCGTCATTTTTTACTCAAAGAATTTCATTAATACGAATACTTTTTCCAGACTGCATATTGAAATAACAGAATCCATATATATTTCTATCAACTATCTATCTATCTATCTATCTATCTATCTATCCTTCAATACCTCTCTCGATATATACATATATATATATGTATATATATATATATATATATATATATATATAGTCATCCACATACAGTACTCTTTCGCTGTTTCACAGCTCACCAATGTGGCTAGACAAGCAACTCCCTAAAGTCAGGATCGAAACCTGTTTTGACATTGTCCAAATGCCTAAGCTCATATTTTTTCACAAAGAGCATCGCTTACTGTGGTATTAAGTTATTACTTTGAAATAGTTTCGGGGTTTGAATAGTTATTCTGTGTATCTCGGTTTCAGCTAAAAATACAATTGTATAATTCGAACTATTGAGACGAGGGATCGTTTGAGTCATATGGAAATGCCATTTGTCATCTCTGATTATGTACAAAAGCTTTACATTTCTACGAGCAGAAACATAAGCTTAGAATGTCAAGATATAATGTCATAAATAGAACGTCCCGAATTACAAGTGACAATGAAATTAACAGATTCATTTTCTTTGGCTGATACACACGTCGTTTTCGGAACTGCAGCCCTGTGGTGTGGCCGAGACAAGCACGAGGCTATCCAATTCTCAATTAAATCTGCAGCATATTGTATATGCGATACGATTGTATATCGTACTGACAGACTAGAGAACGAGCCGTACGACCGACTGACGTACAGAACGGCCTAAAAATTAAAAAAAAAACACGCTTTTTATTCACGACGGCGTTAGCGTAAATCGACGGCGAGCTAATGATTTAATATTATGTATTCGTTCTGATTAAAACGAGTAACAACAACTCTGCCGTTTCCATCTAGATGTAGAATCAATTTTGGCTCGACATAATTCCGCACGGAAAAGGGAGTGAGGCGCTAATGGAAATGGATGCACACCAAAATTAGAAAAATATAAAAATGAAAAATTGATGAGCATTAAACAAAGATCCTCTGATGAGGAAAACTAGCAGATTTCTGGAAGGGCGCCACAGTCTGCCTTGGACTTTCATGTAAATTATTCAGAAAACAGCGCCTGGCCCGGTGCCAACCATTTTCACTTCGAAACTAGGAACATTCGGCAAATGGTCATCAAGGCAGAACAGCGAAGGAAACAAGATGTAATATAATTACACAACCATATTGATTTACCAAGATACACATTGGAATTGTATACTCTTGCACAGGAAACCTATACACACGCAGGAATCTATAACTAGGTTAATTGCATTTAATATATATATATATATATATATATATATATATATATATATATATATATATATACACAGCCTACAATTGATAATATTGCCTATAAGGAAAGTCATAATATTTTAAAATGCTTAATCTAATACACTTTTATCTTCAAGCAATATGGATTTGAAATTGTTTACGGGGTTCTTGGATAAGTGTGAATAACACTTCCCGGAGTCTTACTGACTTCATGCACCCATTCCAATGCTACATTTTGAAACTCTCTTTTCCACAAGTCTTTGTCATTTTTTCTTTACTGCTTGATGACTTGACGAGGAATAGAAAACATTTCTGATACTTATGGAACATATATAGATTCATTTTGTTTTTAACACAGAAACAATAATAAAATAACCGAAATATTTAAAGGCATAATAAAGTAGGAGATTTCTGTTATTTTTAACAATATTTTATTCAACAAAAATGCTGACTAAATACGTAATATATATATATATATATATATATATTACTTTTTGTGAACACATATAATGTTATGAAGAGGTATATTATTTATGTGTTTTCTAAGTATATTCTACAACAGTTTTCAATACGTGAGTAGGCAAGTTCTTTATACATATGATATTAAAGCCACATAGAAGATTTCCCGATTCATCCCTGTTATAAATCTTCAGGCTAAAATGCATAGAATTCCTGTTACCTGTTGGATGTTAATAGCAAAATGGTGTTTACTTTGCAAGCTAACCGATCCGATGTAGTTATATTCCCTCCTGTAAGCTAAAGTATTCATTAGTCAATAGTCGTGCTTTATTATGCCTCACATAGACTTCATTTTCTATTGTTCACATTTTTTCTTTATCAAGTGACCAATCTTTTTGCTGTTGTTAATGCGTTGAATCAATAGTTGATCGTACCATAATAAGTGCATATACCGAATACTTTTCTGCTAATAATTATTTTATTTTATTTTTCTCAAGTATTGTTATCATATTAAAAAGCTTATTTTTGTATGCAGTTATTCGCTATTTAACTTCAACACTTTAATATATTACTATGGTTCTAAAACTAAGAATTTCAAATTTCTCATTCATACATAATCTATGCACGACATCTTAATTTCTATATGAACCAACATGATGTATTATATTTACTCGAAAATTTGGCGGGTGCCTGTTTTCTTTGAGCTTCCAGTAATGTGTCAATAATGCTGCCTTTATTCTGCGTTTTTGTTATTTAATGTAGAGTCATGCTTTTTCTTAAACTTTATGTTTAAGATTTTAACTATGTATATATTTAAAAAAATTCTTATTCTAATGTTTTATTCCATTTTCACTATAAACGAAACACGGTGCCACTTTGATGTTGAGTGATACTTTCTCAGATATACTTTTCAGGAGTACTATGTAGGAAGCAGCAATGTGTATATTTACATTATACTTGAACTTCTGCATGTCAGTTTAGTAAGGGAATCATGAAGCTGGAAGGGAATTCCAAGCATTAGCATTCCTACGAAAGAAACTATGAGAATAGAAGGCTTTCTGGCAGCGATTTTACTTTGCAGAGGTGGCATTTGGTTGCTTGATGGGGTTTTAAAGGGTATTTACATTGAAAGCGTACAGGGGTTTGTAGTTCGTCGAAACATCTACTAGTTCAATTCTTGTATAACATACCGAGGTTGCAACATTTTGTTAATGACACAGAGATTGTAGTCTAACTGACAGTTCAGAACCTATTAGTTTTGTGACATTCTTGAACCCTGTCTAGGAGTGAGAGACTAGTAGCAGATGCACCAGCCCAAATGTGACAACACTACTCCATACATGGTCGAATAGTGTCCTTGTGCAGGTACAGAATACTCCCAGGCATAATTAACTTTTCATAACAGTAGCGAAAGCCCATTTTCTTTAAAGCGGCCTTGGCAATCCCCTCAAAGTATCTGTTCCAACTTATGTTCTATGTGAACGTAAACCCGAAGGATTTGAACGCGGTACTTTCAGATAATGTATCATTAGCCATGCCTATTACGGGGTGTGAAGGTTTCTTGTAATTATTAAAGAAAGGGAGATTATTTTCGGCAATATTGAATGTTACCAACCATTTTTGTCCCCATTCAACTAGAAACGAAGTCTTTCGCCATTTCCTTGGATATGTGTTCATGTGTTTGACCCTCGTCTCTCATAGAGCGTGCTGCTATCACGAAATATACGCATCAGAGACAATTTTATCAGGGAGGTCATTTATGAATATCAAGAATAATAAAGGTCCAAGGATCGATCTCTGAGATACATCCGAATTTATATCACATTGTATTGAAGTATGACCAACATGAATTCTTCTTTTATTTAAGAAGGATTTAATTATGTAAAGTATTAGTCCAGTAATTCCATATGATCTGATTTTCATGAGAAGGCCATCGTTTCATATTCTGTCAAACGCCTTAATTAGATAGAGGCCTACTGCCCTATTTTCCCTACCTTATCAAATACATGATATAGTCCTTCAGAGATTACATTAAGGATATATGCAGTAGAAGGGGGTTACCTAAATTAATACTGTTGTCAGACAAAAGTTTAGCAAGCAATGTGGCGGTCTAGAGCTTGATTAATTACTGACTCAAATATTTTTGCGAAAAAGAGAAAGAGGCTAATGGGGCGATAATCTAATACGTGAGTTTCATTGCCAGAATGTTTGTAAACTGGTACTACAAAAGCAGTTTTCCAGCACTTAGGAAAGCAAGATTCATTAAGGCTTTTGTTGAAAGTTTGGAAAGATTTGGAGCAACCTCAGTTGAGCATTGTTTAATAATATAGCCGGGATGATATCAGATATACATGATTTCTGCTGTCTAGGTTTTTTATGATATCATGTACTTAGTGCATTAAATCATGTTCGTTAAATATGTTATTTTAATTTATTCATTTCAACTTATTCGTTACAATTTATTCGTTTCAATTTATTCGTTACAATTTATTCGTTATACTTTATGTGTTTTGCTAACTTATTCCTTAAATAATTACAGACACCTTTATTTCCCTTTACCTCGTTTCTTTTGAATATTCCATTTTTTACATAAAGTTTTGGTGACATCTTGGATCGGTTAAGTACCCCTACACTTCGAAATTACTACAAGTATTTTCCCACAATATTCCATTAATAATAACATGATATTGTAATGATATTCAAAAACGAGGTTACCCTAAATGAAGGTCAATCTTGCGAAAGTGGTCCTTTTCAAGTCTATTATCGCGATTTCTTTTTTAAACAGTAAGGCCTTTAAAAAGTGTATTTATATGTTTTAAAGCGTAACATACAGACTAAACTAGTAAGGAATAAATAGAATACTAAATAAGAAAAAGTGGGTGGCATATCAAAATACTTCAATAATATATGGAGTTTCGTATGCAGTTTTTTATCATATTCAAGTAATCTGAGATATTCAGCTTATACTACTGCTATGTAATGTATAATGCATACATCATTGCTTTGGTTCAATTGATTTGTTCTGTTTTTTATGACATAGTAACCGTTTCGTGGTTATCTTACACATTCACTAATGATATTAATGAAATATTTTTATTTTGAAGTTATTTGAATTATAGATTTATATTTTTTTTCTTTAAAACGTATTTTTTTCTGACGCAAGTGTATGTATTCAATATATACGACTGCAAATAAATGGGCTGGTATCTTGAGAAAAAAATTCCCAGATAGACTTTTTGATTGTGTTTCCTCCTCTTCACAATTTTCTCTCTCTACTTGTAATGTTATGGCCCTTTAGGCTGTGATCATAGCGTAATATATGTTAACCGTGGCAAGCGGGACCAAGGGTCATAACATTATTATTATTATTATTATTATTATTATTATTATTATTATTATTATTATTATTATTATTATTTGATTTGAGCGACGGATGGTCGCTGGATCAGTTATTATGATTAGAAGAATAAACAATTAAATTTAGGAAGAAATGATTGACGTTTGAATCGCAAAATGAATGTGAACATGATTTTGGGGTTTTGAATAAACACATCACTAGTTCTGGACATTAGGTTGGTCTGAGATACGTAATTAGATGACGTAAGAGAACATGTGATGTAGTTGGTTTTCGAGAGATTCAGAGAGTTGGGTTATTACCACCAAAGCGGACAGACGGTCTAGACAGGGGTAGACAGACAGCTAGGGAGCGAGCTGTAAGAATAGTAAATGTAGACGAACTGCAGATCCTGTGAAAACCATTTGAGACAACTGTAATAAATTTATATTATAAAAATATAAAGAGTTGTTTTATGGTTCCACAAATAAGAACAGATGTCTCAACTGGATGGTACTGATTGTTTCATGGTTCATCACGGAGCGGCGAGAAGATACAGAAGAACTCTTCAAGAAAAAAGGTGTGAAGCATATATTATTCTTCTTACATATGAACTGTAAAATATCCCGTGTGATAAGTCTGATACAACATGATTCAATTTACACGTCATTACCATGTCCTCCTGGGTAAACGACATACATATGATTTATATGTTTATTATCTGTCTGTTAAAAGAACAATATCTCACATCCACTAGATAACACATGACACGTTTTAATATACCATCTCCTCAAATATAAATCAGTATACAGCACGCGTCTGTCACTGCCACCTCTGCAAAAAAATAAAATAAATAAATCTGCATATGAGTGCGGTGTGCGGTGTGATCCCGAAACCACAGCTTATAACGCCACGGCCGCCATTTTTAAACTCTTTCTCTCTCTTTCCGATCCGACTTGAAGGTAAGTCGTACAGCCTGACAAAGCACACACGTGTGGGCGCTTACTGCTTTGACTATTACATTTAACTCCATGAAAACACTGTGTAAATACAAGACATCATCTCTTTAACGACCGTGAACAACCGATCAAACTAATTAAGTTAAATATCAGCTTCCCAGTCACGTCGAACGCATAACATCCCGGGTAAAACCAGAGCGTTTAGCTGAGGACCAAAAAGCTATGCAATCAGTTACTCCGGTGTACATAGTTGTTTCTTGTCCTAAAGTCCTTCCTCTTCGCGATAAAGAATTCTGTATCCAGTTAATCCACCGAAAATAGAAATGGGACGACTACAATACAAATATAGCCAGATGTGGATAAACGGATACAACCAACTATACGGTACAATGCATTAATGCCTTCTTTGCCCTCTACAATACAAACTGTTCAACTTCAAAGGTCTCAAAAAGTCCAATGATATTGCAAGTGAGCAAAGTAGTTGTCGGAAAATGGTATTCTCCGATGCCATATTAAGATGAACACTGAATTCAGTTTATTTCAGGTCTATTTATGCAGCAGATGGGAAACTGAGAAATACTCCTCCTCCTCCTCCTCCTCTTCCTGGTCAGTGTTGAGCTAGGAGGAACAAAAAGTAATGTGTCACACCATGCTCTCAGAATCTGTTCTGCGCTTTCCATTGGATGCAGTTTCATCTCATCTCGAAAAAAAGCCCTTTTTATTCATATCTGAAATCATGACAGGTACGATGACTCTGGAACTGCGTGACTCGGGCCGTGATAACGACTTCACGATTATTCTAATCTACAGAGATGCATTAAATTAGGTTTGGTTGTTATGTATAATTTTTTTGTTGTTGTCATTTGGTTATTTAATGCCGAATTATGTTTATTGTTATATTAAGCAATAGAAGTAAGGAATTTTGATTCGTTGAATCAAGTTAGTCTTTTTAGATTATTTGTTATATAAAGTCAGATTGTAGGGGTAAAGACATGCCCAAGTTCGGTAGAATTATTACTATCTCATTTTCTTCTATAGGTTGCCTTTTCTTCAAGAAAAGTTAATATTGTGTTAGGATTTATGTTGTATAAAATAGTTCTTTTTATGTTGTTTATATAGCAAAAAACTTGGATATGTGTAATATCGTTGTAATCTATGAGAAAGTGCTTTACCAGAAAGTGTTCTTGGCACATCAACAATTCTGAGCGATCTTCATTCTTCAGAGGGGATGAGTAGGTTAAGTGTGTGTGTGTGTGTGTCATATTCGAATACTGGACATGTCGTGTGGCGTCTACCATTATGTTTTTATTCTCCTTCGCGTGTATTTGAAGCAAGTTAATCAGGCAAGAGTTTAAGACATTTTTTATACACACTCCATTACATTATTGTTGCATTCTCCACGATTTTTCAGCTGCAGTACTTATGTAGTAAGAGAGAAAATAAGAGTATTGCTTGCATTGTCCCTATTCTCCGAATTCTCGCATGACCGCGTTAGTTTTATAGACATCTAGTCATAGTAACTTCTGATCGCTGCACTCTTGTCTTCGAGTGTGTTAATGTTTTCCAAAGGGGCCAAAGTGTTTCTAAACCAGAGGAAAGGACTTGAGGGAGCTTCTATCTCTGTAAGAGGAAACTATTCTCAAACTGTAAAATCATAAGTTTCAGTTAGATCTATTTCCGATATATTATAAGATAAATAAGGTTACGACATAACCCAAGAATTTTGCCCTCTACTGCTAAACCGGTACAGTTTGAACATCTTGCAGAGAAGAACTATGATGTATAAGATAAGGCATCATGTTTAGTTTGTCTTCCAATCATGTGATAATATTTTCAAGGACTGATCATTTATAACCCTGTTTCTAAAACCCATTAATGTCTCTTTTATTTGGCTTAGTGATATTGCATTCTGAATATTTGCTTATGTTGATATTGGCAAATTGTGTTTAGCAACTATTCTGACACTACGTTCGTTTAACTCATTAAATCAACATTGTTCTTTATTCCGTATACTTCAAACATGTTTGCCTATTGGCCAATCTGACACAATAGAAATGAGGAAATGTATATGATTATTGAACTATAAATAGATACAAAATGATTCGTGTACATGCTTATATATTCGTGAATTCTGTCGACATGTATTTAAATATATATGTATACCATGCACCGAAGTGTACACACAATAACTATATACATTCATATATATGTGTATGTGCGTGTTTGTACGTATATATACATATATATTTATGTATATATATATATATTTATATGTGTATATATAAATACACACACATACACACATACACACACATACACACACACCCACATATATATATATATATATATATATATATATATATATATATATATATATATATATATATATATATATGCTTTGCCTCTGTCTGGTAAAGACTATTGTGTAATCAATAGGTCAATCAAAACATTATCGTGTGCCAAAACCTGATTGTGTTCAATTTATCACATAAAATGAAAATGTTTATTTTAATTTTTTTAATGGAGATATTTAAATCGAAATAGATTTTCTCAGATTTCACACACAAGCATATAATATATAAAGTTATATTGTTAAAAAACAAGAATTAGGCCCCCAATACTATCACGTAATTATTTATAGATATTTGATTTTTCCTTGCGAATTTTTGTTTTTTTTCCTTCCAATGTTTCCATTATTGTACCAACATATATTTCGAGTAAGCCTTTTGTCATGCATATTCCGACTTAATGACTTCTTACTATGGCCTAATTCTAAAGTAAGCTCGCAAATAATGTAAGGTAGATAAATCTCGGGAAGAATTCGACTCGTTTTTTTTTTAGTTGAAAATAACAAAGAAAAAGAGTGCTACGACTTTGCACCCTTCTCTCGCTACCTCCCACACCTCTTTTTCATGACCTGGACTACTTCGTTTAGTGATACGTCTAGAACATCACCAACAGGATCTCTCACGACACCAAAGCAAGCCTGAACGCCACCATCCGTATTTCCCGATCTTCCACCGGTGCTTGTTTAAAATGCATGCTTCCAGTTCCGGACCCATATCGAGGCGATGATTGACCCTGAAGGCGGTTACATCGAATAGATACCAGCTCTACAGCACAAGTTACCCAAATTGATATTTCCAATAAAAGTTTTAAAATAAATCTCTAGTGTCGTTTCTTTAGGGCGAGAATTGTATCTTTCTACCATGTAGAGAAACGTAATTGTTTTATTAATAAAAAAAAAAACAATTCGATCCTCATAGCAATTACTCTTTCAATAAAAATGATATTTTAAATAGTATCGTCCTTGACATATTCTTTAAAAATAAATATTGTTGTAAATGTATTTTACAAATTACTGTGGAAAACTCTGTTGAATTTCCTCATGGTTTGACAGTATAAAAAAACAATTAAATCACGCTATGACCTTGTACAATTAACGACACAAAATTCTTAGAAATCAAGCGTTAGGAATTATTCTTTGAAATATAAGGATTGTTGCGTGAAGAGGTCTCTAGTTACTAAATAATAGAAAACTGACACATGTTCCTGCCTGTGTAGCAACACCTTACTGCTTATGTAACAACATATTGAAGGTATACCTTGCTCTACTTCAGTATTGAGCACTCTTGTAGTAACCTGGTTATATTTAACTGATAAGCTAACCTCGGGAATATAACATATATATATATATATATATATATATATAGGTATTATCGTAGTATCGTCCTATTGATCTTCCGCAGAACCAACCAATTTTGACAGAGTTTACTGAACACATATATCCACATATATTACACTTAGACGTAAATTATCTCTAGCAATTTTTTTTTGTAGTTGTATTCAATGTTTTTTTTTCGATTATTATTTTATTCATCAATTTATATTAAAACTAGTGGTGTTGCCTGGGTGTTTGTTTGGAAAAAAAAGTGGTTGCATGCAGGCAGGCTCGAACCCATGACGCTACGGCGGAACTGAAGAAAGTAAAAGAAGGGCTGAGATCTTACCGGTACGCTACGAGGCGAGACAAAATTAACGATTAAAAAGTTGACTTGAAGTGAATAAGTTCACGCAGGAGCAGAAACGAAGGTTGGCTGCAGGCCAGTTTCTGCTTCAACACGATGTTGGGAAAAACCAGCTCCTCTCAAGAAGGTGTAGCTCTCCAAATGAATAGCAATTGTTTGATATGGATCAAAGCTGATTACCTTCAAGACGTCTCGGCCACGAAGGCCAGGCGAATCGATTTACTCCGATTAGTTTCGCTTTATTTATACGAAAAAGACCAACAAACAGGCGAGAGGATGGAATAGAAGAATTTTAATAAAAGTCGATCAAAATAAATGTAGAGACGATGTCCGTTCGCAAATCGTAGATATTATGATTTAGGGAGTATATAAAAAGTAAAAAAAAAATAGTAAACCTTCAAGACCCCCATCCACGGAAAAAAAACGTTTCTTGAGCATACAAAACTCGCGTGGCTGTTTTGCCTTATATATACAGTGATGATCATATTTATTGGCACGGTAAAATAAAAGTTAAATTTTGTCTAATAAATTCTAAAAAAGGGATTAAATTAAAGAAAATAACAAAGTATATTATGTATTTTTAACTGGCCTTTCCGATGCAGCAATCGGATTTTAGAAAAAATAAATAACAAAGGAACAACAAACATAATTGCAAAAAACCCTTGTTCAAAATTATTGGCACGATTTATTTAATAATCAATTGTATATATATATATATATATATATATATATATATATATATATATATATATATATATATATATATATTATTCTCATTCTCTGTAAATATTAAGAGCCTTCTCATTTGTTCACAATTCATTAAAACCGAAAATGTATAAACACAGAAAATAGAACTCAAAAATCCAAACAATGAAGACCCAAATACAAAACATGACACATTAACCCTATCCCGCCAATTTTCCTTTGTTCGCAGCATACACATTAAATTGCAAAATCGCGGCTAACTGTATTAAGGATCCTAAAAAACAAAACGTGCCAACTTCTAGACCAAAGAAAAAATAGTAACCATAGCAGAATCACATATTTCATGTCTACGTACTACAACTACGTGAATAATAACACATCTATTAATAAAATGGTACTGGACAAATGCTAAATAATGAACATCTACCAAGTGTATTATATGCTAGTTAGAGATAGAAAGTTAGGGTCAGCATTTCTCAAATGCTTCGTGTGTTTCAGGAGAGTGTTTCGAGATGTATCCACAAGATTACCTAGAGCAATAAAGTCAGAAACGTGGACGGTATGCATAGAGGCGACTCATAGCAATTTCCAGAAACGTCACTAATCGGCAGGTACGTTTGGTGTGTGATAGTCGTTGCCTACAATCTACAAGTCAAGAAAAGTCGGATATTTCATGGTTGCTCAAAAATCGAATCAAAAGAGGTCGTCTTAAAATAACGTGTCAGAAAATAACGTAAATGAACAGAATAGTTTTCTTTTATATAAGAAAATAAACACAATTACGAGTTGTAGCATGTTCTAATTTTTTTTTACACATGCATCACCACATTATCATGGTCAAGAAGCCATCAAGGATAAGGGTTAAATAGTGTACAGTAGAAATTGGACAATATAGTAATCATTAGTAATGATAATTCGGTAAATTTGTTAACTTATATTGAACGGCTCCTCAAGAACTTGTAGACAACCATATTGTAGTCAGCCGGAAAGCAGGAAACGGAAGACAATTCCAAAGGTGTGCAGTTCTAAGAAATAAGTTTTGTTTATGGAATCTACGTTTTGGTTTAGGCACAGATAAAGAGTGGGGGAATTATTGATAGTGTTTACAGCTAGACGAGTGTTTCTTGTGAAAGTTTGGCGAGGGGGGACCATAGACTGAAGCTCAGTCGAAGACTTTCCATGAAAATAACGATACATCAGAGACAAACTCACAACATCTCTTCTGTGAGATAAAGGTTGCAGGGAAGAGAAAAGGACATATCCTACGAGGCTACGAAGTCTATTTTGAACTCTATCAATGCAGGACAAGTCCTTTCTAGCAGCTCCTGCCCAGATGTGGCAACAGTATTCCATCCTTGGACGTAGCTGGCTCTTATATAGATAGAGAATTGTATCAGCAGTGAGAGATCTTCTGGATCGATAGAAAGAACCCACCATTTTTCCAGCGGCCTTGGCAACAGATTTGATGTACGTGTTCCATTTAAGATCAGGAGTAATGGTCAAGCCAAGAAGCTTGTCAAAACTTGAGGCCTCCTGAAGACGACAGCCATTCATTTCAATTGAAGCCAGATGTGGATCATAATGTTGATGATGTAAAGAGAGAAGCTTGGTTTTAGATGCATTAAATGTAATCAGCCACCCCTTTTCCCATTGTACCACGTGCTCAAGATCAGAGGAGAGAGAATCGGAGAGAACTTGGTCGTTTACTGTCTTAGATGTGCTACTATAAATGGTAGTGTCATCAGATGTAATGTCTACAAATGATGTAAGGATGTGATATCATTAATGTAGATCAGGAAAAGAGTTGGACCCAGGATGGACCCCTGAGGGATACCAGCATTAATACTGTGAGCTTCTGATTTTTGTCCCTCAACTACTACTCTTATGAACCTGTCAGAAAGAAATGATTTAATAATTGAGAAGACATTTCCAGCAACACCATAGCCAGATATCTTTTGAAGTAAACCTTTATGTCATACCCTTTCAAAGGCCTTAGAAAGGTTGCCTCCGTCGAGAGATTTGCTAATCCTATGAGATATAACTGTAAGCACATCTGATGTAGATCTAGCAGAACGGGAACCATATTGAGTGTAACTAAGACGGTTATTTTTGTTGAGATGGTTGATTACTTCTGTATTTAACACAGATTCCAGCAACTTACTCATGACTCAAAGGAGACTAATTGCCCTGTACTGAGAGGGGGATGAGCAATCACCTGAATTCTTAAATACAGGGCATAGTGATGAGATTTTCCAGGATGATGGGAAGCTATTCCCCTTAAGAGTTAACAGTTTTGTGAGTATGGGCGCTTGTTCTGGTTGATGATTTTTGAGTACTATAATTGGAATACCGCCAGGGCCAGTTGCTTTAATGAAATCAAGGTTTTTGATTAGCTTGGCAACATCATGTACAGATATATGTATATCACATAGCGTGTTCTCTGATACAGGAGGAAATATTGGGGATTGGCGGCCTTGGTCGCAAAGAGTAGAATTAGCTGCAAAGTTCTTGGCAAAGAGCTTGGATTTGTCTGATGCTGACGAGATTACCTCAGGTCCATTCATGAAAGTTGGGATAGAGCACACGCTTCTGTTCAGGATTCTGTTTGCTATATGCCAAAACTGGTGTGAACCAAGCCGCTGCTCAACTACTTTAGACTTGACGGATTGAGCATACGCCTCTCTTGGGTTCTTTATTACTTTCTTATAATGGTTGCTGGCAGTCCTGAAAGCGGCTTTAATTTCCATACATCTATTACGTTAGAAACAGTGGAAAAAGTGATTTATGTGCGCAATGGCAGCAGCACATTCTGAAGAGAACCATGGCTGGCTGTTGATTTTTGCTGGAACTTTTTCGAGGGTATGAAACTGTCTATACCTACAATTAACCATTCCGTCAGGTTTGATACTATAGAGGACACATCCTTTTTAAACATGGAACGCAGAGGTAGATACGATATAAATGAACGGAAGCTATCCCAGTCAGCCTTAGTGTATCGATATACTGTACGATGGAGAGGTACGTCTGGGGACTTATTACATTTCATTTTTTCTTAATTGATACAACAGAGTGGTCGGAAGATCCAAGAGGAGACAGAACAGAAACTGAACATAGTTCAGGGCAAGTTGTGAGAATAAGGTCTAGTAGACTCGCATACTGGCCGTCATTGTCGGGCACAGGGGTGGGGTTGTGAACAATCTGAGTGAGGTCATAAGCAATGGAGAAATCATGACAGAACCTCCCCTCATCATCGGTCTTGCTTGAATGGGTCAACCATTCAACGTTTTGAATATTGAAGTCTCCACATACGTGAATGTTAGCTGAAGGATAAGCAGATAGAACTTGGTCAATTTTCTCAGATATGCTTTTAAAGATAGTAACTCCGCTGTTGTGGGGGCGATAGAGAGGAAATATAAATGCAGATTGAGCTAATGCAACTCGGAAGCACATATAGGGTAATTCAGGATCTTTTCGTGAGATGTCCCTACCATATGGAATGTCATCTTTAATATAGGCACATATTCCATGCTCATGGCGATCTTGGGGGTCAGATTTAGAAGTTACGTTAGAGTATCCTTTAATTGTGGACACTTCTAGGGAAATAGGCTGTCCAATGCCAGTTTCGCTTAAAAATAAAAGGTTTGGTTTAGCCTCCTGTAATTGGGTTTCCACCTCTGGAAGGTTAGAACGTAGACCCCTGATTTTGGAGAAGGAGACGTGGTAGTAAGGGTCTACGTTGGAATTTGGAGAACTCGGTTTAATCGTGTATTTTTTCTTGAAACTTGTCATGATGGAATTTTGGAATTTGTGAACTAGGCAATTTTCGTTCCGTGATGAGTACCTAGATTATAAAGATTTTTTAAAAATTAATGTAACTCTAAATAACCATCATTTTATCTTCCTTATGAATAGTAGAGGAGACAATCAAAACTTTTTCTTGATCAATATGTATAATATTAATGTAAGAAATCTAGTTACTTGTATGTATTTCTAAAATACATTTTCAGATGCATAAGCAACCAATTTAACGCCCTTTGGGTGTCAAAAGTAAGAAAAAAATCCCAAATAAAATTGTTTAGTCAATTATTTAAGGTCGCAAAATCCATGCGGAATTACTTGAAATAGTGATGGACCGATTTAAGTAAATTAAATTGAAAAATAAATATACAAATTAACGTACGATAATGAAAACGTTACCCTATTTCTATAAGAAAGCGACAAATAATATAATTATACACTCGTTTAATAAAAAAAACCCTCACGTATTGTCCACGCATTGCCCTGAGAAATATATTTAATCAAGAATTTCAAGCAATCGCGCAAAAATACGAGTATTATTAATGTATGTATATAAAAAAGCAACGTATGTCTTAATACGTGTGTGTATTTGCGTGTTCCCTGTAGACCGAAAGGCTCGAAAAATCTACATTGATCTTCATTCCATCACAAGAAACGTTTAGTATTTTAGCTAAAATTTATATAGTCAGATCTTCGAGTGAGTTTTTATATATTTTTGTTTTATAGTATGCATCGTAAGTTAGAAATAAGAAAGAAAACACCAACATTATTCGTTAAAGGTATATGCGAAGTTAATTCACTCCTGTAAATTCTTTTAAAAAGAAGTGAATGGGTATTTATCCATCGAGCGCGATTCTATATTTTGTTGGCGATAAAGAGTAAGCGCACATTTTTATATATAGATATTTTTTTTTTACACGGTGGTCATCACTTATCAAGGCCCGGAAGCCACTCAGGGATAAGGATTATTGCAAGTACAGTACGCTAGTGTGGAGATTTGATGAAGTGTTTACTTAAGGAGCGGTTCATTAGGAATTTGTTAACGTTGGACTTGAAGACATCCGAATTGTAGTAAGGTGGGAAGCAGGCAGACGGAACATATGCATATATATATATATATATATATATATATATATATATATATATATATATATATATATATATATCATTTTTTTCTTTCAGGAAGTTTTTCAAAAAATTTGCAAAGCAAACATTAATCCCGGATAAGGTGGACTGCAACAATGTTATTTCCTAGTTTAATAACCTAATATATATGTTTTTTTTTTTTTGGTTAGTAAAGATAGTTTTTGAAATTCTCTCTCACTGCAAGTACTTCGACACTGGGGTCGGAAAATGTAGTTGAGAAATCAGCGCCCCCGTGTAGAACCTCTCTTATCTACAAAAAGTGTCTGGGCAGACCCGTCGGCATTCCTCGGTAAGAAAGCATCAGGCAATTAGCAATAAAGTAACACCTTCTCTAAAGAGTGAATCAAAACCTAGGAAAATGGATCTTCTATAACTGGACGGAACTAAACTCACGCCGCAAACCATTACAGGAATACTCTTATCGCTGCTGACTTTGGGGACACGGGATTAAGACCTCTTTCGTTAGAGAAGAAGAATAGCCAATAATTGTTATTTTTTGAAGAACAATATCAGAAAGCAGAATGATGTATGTAATTATTTATTCTGGAATACTTTGCAAGTGAATCACGAATGAGCATGCTAATAAAAACAACGTTAAAGTTCTATGTAAAACTAATCCCCATGAAGATATTGTGTGAGTTTTGTTTTCTTTGTTTTCTGCCTGGTTTGAATAACATCTAAAATAATTGCACGTGTAAAAGAAAACAACATGCTACGTTGAAGTATTTTCCCGCCAAGTGAAGCACTTTATTTTTCTGAATTTGAATAGTCGTCATCCACAATTAAAGGGTTCAATATTAATTCTGGCTTAAATACTTGGCGGAATACCATTTTTTAGTCTACTCAGCGAAAATATTCTAAGTTGTATACATTTCGCTAATAAATACACACAGATAAACCATAAAAATGCGGTATATTACACACGCCATCTAAAACCTTACCATTATCAAAGATAAAAGCTTTGTAAATAAAAAAAGGACTCAGTAAATTTATGAAGTAATGCATTAAATGCGCATGAATCTGAAGTCTAAACTGCTTGTCTCGAATTAATTCCGAGTTCTTAAAAAGAAAATAAATTTGATTAATTTCTCTAGGGTGCTTACGTTCTGTTAATATTTCATATTTACCGAAATCGTATGCTGAATAAAAAGCGGAACCCAAAATTAACAAGGCCGATAGCTAGTAGTCGCGTGCTCTCGTATAATGAATGAATCCGTGAATGTAGGATTGACATGAAATCCTTAAAGATAAACTAAAATGACTGAAAAAGGGGCTGAAATGACTTAAATAAATAAAAAGTAAATGACTTAGAATGACTTTAATGAACTTAAGGATGAATTGAATGACTTGAGAAAGACTTGAATGATTAAAAATAACTGGAATCCTTCAAAAACAACTTGGATGATCTGAAGAATATCTTGGGTGGCTTTGAGACTGACTGGTTGCAAAGTGGGTGATCATTTTATATTAAATTAATACAGAAAAGTGATCCCCCACTTTATATCACAATAAGTACAGCATGTAGTAAGAATATATACTACACTTTGGTCTTGGTCAAAAGGCCAATAAAAGCTTAAAAAGCTAAGAACAGCATCTATTAATTAACAACAGACCTTTGATCTTAACCAAAAAGGCCAAGCACAAAAGTGTTACGGACAGACCGACAGACCGACAGACCGACTGAGAAACCGACCGACTAACCAACCGACCGACCGACGGAGTGACTTATAGAGTCGCTTGCACGCGACTAAAAAAAGAAAGAACATACGCATAAATCCTAATAATTAATTGAGTATGGTGGAACCACAAAACGTCTTTTTAAAATTTAAAAAAAACTGGGAGCAGTCATTGTTTCATTTGACAATGTACAGCTGATAACACGATAAGGTAAACACAGACGTTATTATGTCCCCAATCAGTACTAGTGGCGATAGCAGTAGATATTAAGAAGCGAGTAATACTTGTAACCACCTTCTTTTTGTATGATCTATTTGGAAGAAATATTTAGAGAAGATATGATTGGATGTATAATTACTCGAAAATGAATGATGGCTTCGGTTAATTAGATTGTAAAACACCTTAGCGTATACAAGTATTGACTATAAAGCGATAAGATCTGAATCTATCTTGGAAACGCGACTTTACTTTATCATATAGATAAATTTAATAATAGAAGCATACATGTTGAAAAAGGAATTCTTTTGTTTGGCTTGGCTGTTTTATGGTTTATTAACCGTCAATAATTCTCACACAGTTTGGCGGTGTAGTATCTGTTCCGTGTTCTAGCAAAAAGATATATATTATTCTTGACAGTTTTTCGTACTATCAAGTTAGTTTATTCTTGGAAGCTGGATAACCCCCACATAAACTAGGAGAAAGCGACTAAGCAGACATTTTCTTTATGAGATATCTATTGACAGAACAATGACATCATATACGCTGTTATTCATAGCTAAGATGACATTATGGATTAATACCTTTTGTTCAAGACTATCAGTGTTCAAGATTACACAATAGATACGACGGAATGTGTACTCGTCGTATTATATCGAATAGTAGGATAATCTAGAATCGAAAAATTTGATTTTATAACAAGTATGAAAGAAGGAAAACTCAAAAACAATGACAATGTACTTACAAACCCTTGAGATTTTGCCATTGGACATAACCAATACTTATGATAATGAAGTGCACATGTTCAATCCCAACAAAGAACATATTTAACACATTCTACTTTATGAATTACAATAATGAATTGATTCAAGTGTATCAGCAGAGTTACTCAAAACACTAAAAATGATGACGTAGTGATCAGAGAAATTGACGTGGCGCATGCAATTCAGACTACGGGTGGAGGAGGAGAAGGACAGACTAAGAATCCTAAGAGTCTTATATATTACAAGCACCTTTAGATAAAATTACATTATGAATATATTTTTTTTTAATACTTTTGGAAACATCATTCTCTTTTCGAACTTTACAGTTTTCAACATTTTGCGCTTAGCAGAAACGTTCTAACAAGTTTATAATTTAAAAACAAAGACGTTCTCTCTCTTAATAATAAAGACCAACGTTTGAACTCTGTAGAGTGAGGAAATAATATATTGTACCTTCTGTTCCCTCTTTCTTAACAATGAATTATTTAATGGCTTATTTACTTGATTTGATTAATCTATCTCTCTCTCACACACACACACACACACACACACACACACACACACACATATATATATATATATATATATATGTATATATATATATATATGTATATAATAAAATCCATTCACCTTTTTCTGCACCATATTCCCTCTGCTTCACTTTTTTGTTATCAAGTAAGATCTTTGATTTACTTGTTGTTTCATCAAATACTTTTGCATGCAAAATCCGATCCTGAATTTTGCTAATTCATACATTCTGATGAGAAGGAAAGTATTTCTTCAAAACTCCGCGGATTAAGGACTATCCACTTATCAAGTGTTTCCATTAAAGATTAAATATGTTTTTAATTCTTTTTCAAAGTGTTTTTTAACATGTTTTATTAACTGTTTGCTCGTATATATATATATATATATATATATATATATATATATATATATATATATATATAATAAAAAAAATTACAATTAAATTATTCATATTCATATCTCGGCAGTCGAATGAAAAGTATATCGTATTTTTCTTTTATTAATATTATTGGAATTTTTTCCTTTTTTCCTTGTACACATTTTTGTGAATTTTTCCATGGATTTCTGTCTTTGGATTATTATGGACCATCTTCTTCCCATTACGGGATGTCTTTGGACTTTACTTATGCAAATGGAAATTCAATTATTTTTCTTGAAGTTATATACTTGAATTATTTATCTTCCACCAGACTATCCATTCATGTGTAATAACCTTTTTCTTCACCATATCCCCTCTGCTTCACTTTTTTTGTTTTCAAGTAAAATCTTTGACTTACTCGTTCTTTCATCAAATACTTTTGCATGCAAAATCCGATCCCGCATTTTGCTAATTTCTACCCTCTGATGAGAAGTAAAGTATTTCTCCGAAACTCCGCGGATTAAGGATTATCCACTTATCTAGTGTTTCCTTTTCAGATAAAATATGTTTTTACCTCATTTCAAAGTGTTTTTAACATGTTTTCTTAACTGTTTGCTCGTATATATATATATATATATATATATATATATATATATATATATATATATATATATATTATAAACATGAATTGAAATCTTTATCATTGATGGTTAAAAGTAAAATGCGTAAAACACGCTGTAAAAAAAGAAAGGAAAACGGGAGAAGAAGAGGAAAGAAAAAATAAAGGGGGTTAACTGACCTGTTTCGCCCTCGCTTTCACAAAGTTGTATCGAGGGATTTAAAAAGGAAAAATCGAAAATCTACATTATTTAAATAAGGTCGCATCGTGTTCTGTTCACGGGTGAAAAAAGTAAGCGATTAAACTAAAGCAACGTTATTATATTTTATATAGTGTGATGATCCTCGAGGTTAATCAATCTCCAAATTATGAGCGCAGGGGCGCATCAGATTGGTCTTAAATCAACTGCAAAAAGCAGACGGCAAATTTGTTCTATATGCGTCTTTATTTGAAGATTTATTTTCTAAATTCATAATAAGTACGCTTTCTTTTATACTTAACACAACTTGATATGGCGGAAACCAAGTCTGTCCTCTATCTTCTGTATGAGTTTCAATTTATTACAATTTGATTATAATACAATAAATTCAATAACATAAGATGAGAAGGAACACAAGCCAATACACTCGGGATTATAGTCTCTCAATACGCATAATCTCCACATCTGTAGGCAAAACGAAGGGGATGATTTTTTTGATGTTTGTGTAGTCTGGCTTTGAAGGTATTAACTGAGTCTGTATATACCATTTCTTCCGGCCGAATACCACACGGTCATCACATGGAAGAAGTGCGCTCGAGCAGACACACCTGCCCCCTTCAAGTGTCACTACTTATCCAAACACAAGAAATGTCCACGGGTCCACAAATCTTATTTCAATGTAAACATCTTGAGACCGTACACATTGTGTTCCCCATGCAGATATTTGAAGACGAAACACCAGAGTTGGGGATCCAGTTGCTTCACTCGGTCCTCGTAAGACGGATCATGCAGACCTGGGACCGATTTAGTAGCTTTCCTCTGCACCGCTTCTATGGTGCCAATGTCACTCATACCTCGCGGTGACTATACTTATGCAGCTAATTCTAGCTACGTTTTTTCTGGATCTATTAAGAATCTCCCTATTTCCTTAGTATTTATTTACCTGTTAGTCAACGGCATTTAGTTTTTTAACATCGATGCGCTAGTTTATTTCAATTTATTAATAATAAAAAAATAATTTTGGCTAATATTTTTCTAGCAATAATTTTTTTTATCTACTTTTAGTAAATTTTGCAGTTGCAAGCTTTAGGCATAAATTGCTTGGTTTTCAATTTGTTTGTCGTTTGAAGGACAAAGTTCAATTGATGTGCCATTGACTTAGGTTTAGTTCCAATTTTTTAAAGTAGGTTTTCTTGATTTATGCATTTATCTGTATTGTATCTTTTTATTTCTAGCGAAATGTTATCGTTAATAAATTTGGCAAGAGTTTGAAATGCGTTCCCATACCACTAAAGGAACTCTAATTGATTAACAATAACTTGATTTTTTCTGTATATATATATATATATATATATATATATATATATATATATATATATATATATATATATATATATATATATATATATATATATATATACTAGCAAAAGTACCCGTCGTTGACTGGGTTAAAAAACAGCCTACAAAAATGCACTCTGATTTATGAAAATATGATCAGTTATGAAAGGAAGGGTTGTAAAGAGATAGTTTCGAATTTGGGGGTTTCCAAACCAAAGCAAAATATGATGAAAGTAAAAATAAACTAGATACACCCCATAATTTATTATACAACACCTGTTCACACTGAAACACTTATCACAATATTCTGTGGATCTATATTAAGAAACCTTGTTAAACTTTGTGACATATTTGCATTCTATGGAGGTCAGGCGCGAACGAACACCACATAATTTTATTATACCGTATTTCTTCAAACTGAAACATAATTATCAAATTATACTTACACATCAAAGTATACTTACGCAGATAGATATGAAAAATCTTTATTAAAGTTTGTGTCTATTTCCATTCTATGGAGGCCAGGCGCGAATGCAGACCATCAATTTTATTATATCATCCCTATTTAAGTTAAGACATACTTATCGAAGTATTCTTATGTACATCTATATCAAACTCACTTGTAAACGTTTTTTTTTTAATTTTTTATTTCCATACTTTGTGGACCAGGCACGAACGCAGACCCCAAAATTTTAATGAACCACCGTAAGAGCTTCTATTACAGGATTTAGCATACACTTTCGATTTGAAGTTCAATATCCTTTTTTGCTGCATCAATATCCAGTTTCCATTATTCTATTAAGCTAAAATGATTTTAAAAACTTTAAAAACGTTTAATTTAATTATGTGTATTACCTTTAGCACATTAGGTGCAAACTTTTTATAATATTTTTTCTCCGAGATGTATAAACATGGAAAACTCCTGGCATAAGGAAATATATGTTACTATACTGTATTCATTGTCTTGCATACAATAAAGTTTCTATATTTGAAATTTAACTTTTTCAAATCTCAAATTTATATTCCTAAATTATGATATATATATATATATATATATATATATATATATATATATATATATATATGTATATATATAATTTTCACCCAAAACAAAGAAACAGTGCCACTTCGACGTCGAGGGCTACTATCGGGGACATAAGTTGTAGAGATATTATGAAGGAAAATGAGCAGCAAGATGTCGATTCACATTAAACTTGAACTTCTGCATGCCAGTAAAGTTGGGAAAGCAGCCTTTCGGAAGCGAGTTCAAAAGTCAAGCAATTATGGGGAATAAACTATTGCTTTCTTGCACCTATGGTTCTCTACTGTGTAGGGGTAGGATTTTCGCCGAGGGGGCACACGTGCTTGTAGTTCGTCAGCGCATTCACTATTATAATACTTGTAGAACAGGCAGAGGGATGTAATATTTCGTCGATGGGATAGAGACTGAAGATCGATGACAGTTCAGGACCTTTCAGTTTGGCGACCCTTTTTTGAATCTTGTTCAGGAGTGTGAGCTATTAGCAGATGCGCCAGCCCAAATGTGAAACAGTACTCCATCCATGTATGAATGGTAGTGTCATAGATGTACAGGATAGTATCAGGCGTGAGTAGATTTCTTACAAGAGGTCTTAGCAATGTCCTCAATGTATTTATTCTAACTTATGTTCCTTGTAATCGTTGGGCGTGGGAGTTTAAAAGAAGTACTTTCAGGTAATGTGTTTTTGGCCATTGCTATTGATGGGTGAGAAGGTTTCTTCTAATCACTGAAAGAAACATACTTAGTCTTGGTAGAATTGAATGTGGCCATTCATTTCTTTCACGTCGCACTACTTCTCTAGTATTTATGCCATTTCCTTAAATATGTGTTTATTTGTTTTCTCCTCCAGTCTATTCTCGAGCGTAGTGTCATCAGCAAATATACCCATCTAAGAGACAATTTTATTAAGGAGGTCATTTATGAAGATAAGGAATAATAAAGGTATATATATATATATATATATATATATATATATATATATATATATATATATATATATATATATATATGAGTTTTTTCTTCATCGCACAATTTTCTATTTAAAGTTCACTAAAACGTACGTCTTCATATACTCAGTTATCGATATGCGAGCGACTTCAAGAAGTTTTACAAATTTGCATATCTATTATAAATAAACTCGTTTATCTATTAATTATTCATTTTTTTGCTTTCTTATTTTATGGTTGTTTCATTTTACTATTACGCTAATGTATGTTATGTTTAGTTTCTACATCGTGCATATTTGGATAAAAACATGTTATATATATATATATATGTATATATATATATATATATAGATAGATAGATATATATATATAGATAGATTTAATTGAGAATTTTTTTAAAGCTTTGAAGTGTCGAATATAATGATAAAATCATTTTTGTTTATTGCTTTTTTTTGTAATTCCTATATTTCGCTAATACATAGCCTCATCAGGGTCGAAAGTCCGGTTCGTGAATTTCTTTTTCTTTTTCTTCGACCCTGATGAGGCTATATATTAGAAAAATATAGGGGAAAAAAGCAATTAAAAAATGGTTTTATCATTATATTCGACCCTTCAAATTTTTCAAAGATTTCTCAATTAAATTTTATTTGAAAAAGTGTCTTCAAAAAGTGTGCCCACCTTTTACTTTGTATATATATATATATATATATATATATATATATATATATATACATACTAGCAGGGGTGCCCGGCGTTGCTCGGGTGTTTGGAGGTGTATGCTGTGCAAAAAAAGCAAAAAAAACAAAAAAATGGTTAATTTTTTTAAACTTTGACCCCTATTATGACCCCTTAAAATGTATAGTTTCGGGTTCAAATCACTTTATTAAGTTAGATCCAGGTTCAAGGAACCTATATCTAAAATTTCAAGTGTCTAGACCAAAAATTGTCGGAGGAGTTTGGTAGAGTTCTTAAAGGTCAAATCGTTGAAATTTGCCCCCTTAACAGCCAAATTGCTGGCTGACATCCGTCACATCGATTTTCCCAAATCTCAGTACCCGGTATTTCAAATTTCGAGTCTATAGACTAAAAATTGACAGAGTTATTGCCTAGGGAAATGTACACAGACAGACAGACAGACAGACACGTTCACTTTTATAGATATATAGATATATAAACTTCTTTGGTGTGCCTCAAAAATTTCTACTAAACTCATTAGTAAATATTTAAACTTGATTTTGACGTCGACAACACTTTCGAATTAGTCTTACGATTCTAAAGAATTAAAATTAAAAATAAAACAGTTATCCTTGGCAGGAGTAAATTGAATATTCTCTGTGCATGGGTACATATATATTTTTTTAGCTTCAATTCGCTTAATTTTTAGCTATTTTATCCATCTTGTGTTTAAAAGTTTGAAATTATTATTCAATACAGAATCTGCATAATTAAAATATCATAGTTAAGCGTTCTTTAAGAGCGGGCAACGCCGAGCGGTCTGCTAAGTTATATGTATATGTTTAGCCACCTAAGAATAAGAGTTAAGTGTTAGGCAGACGGTAAAACAAGATCCGTTACGGTGCAAACTCGGTTAACGTTAGGATAGCCGACTCAATAGAAATTTATTCATATCAGACTTGAAGGCGACCACATTATAGTTAACAGAGAAGCAGACAAACAATATTGTCTCCCACATACAAACAGCTCTAGGGAAAAACTATGCTCGTAGATTATTCATTTAGTTTTGAGCACAGATAGAGCGTGAGGAAAGGTGTTTACAGTTGTTTCAATTAGGCGAGTATTTATTGCGTATGTTTTCCTGAAATGGATTTTTTATTGAAGCCCAATTATACACCTAGGAATATCGATAGTTTAGAAGCAATCTCGCAATGTCTCTTCTGTGATAAACAGGGTGTAGGGGCGAGGGTCATCGTCCACTGAATTTTAAACACGGTTTTCTACTCTATCAAGGCAGAAAAGGGTGTTTGGGGGACGCCCTAAATATGCACACAGGACTTCATTTCAGGTCGCATCTCAGTAGTAACGGATTGCGTTGGGAGTAAGATAAATTCTGGAGCGGTAGCACAATCCAACCCTGTTTCCATTGATTTTATCAACGGGTTTGATGTACGTCTTCGATTTCAGTTCAAAAGAAAAGGTCATTCCCAGACGTTTGTCGAATCCGGGTGCTGGAAGTAGGAAGGAAGGCTCCAACCCGTAACACAAACGAGGAAAAGAACGGGAAAAATCTGACGTATTTGCTGTTACGACCATCGCCAAACCGGAATAGACGTAGTTTTAATTAAGGCTAGAAAATCCGAAAGAGAGGATGACTTTCGAAAATACCGGCGAAAAAAGCGAAAAAACAAAGAAAAGTCACTGGTTGAAGGTGATGATATTAATGTTTTTAGTAAATGTTTCGATATTTGTCGTCTGAAAGGTCGAACTTCAAACGATACTGATCTTGTAAAAATCCGTCGCGTTTGTTGAAAGTTTTAGGAAGAAATGCAAACATATATACATTTATATATCAGTAACTAAAAATTTTCGACCCAAACCGATTAAAAAGCTTTCTCTATCTCTGAATACCCTTTATGTAAAATGTTTAAACCAGAATTTGTCTGAGTAATTTGGTAGAGATATAAGTGGTCATTTTTTAAAATTTTGTCCCTATTATGATCCCTTCACATTTATTGTTTAGGGATCATATCAAGTTATTAAGTAAGAGCCATGTCCAAGGAACCTATATCTAAAATTTCAAGTGTTTAGACCTAAAATTGGCGGAAAAGTTTGGTAGAGTTCTCAAAGGAAGAATCCTTGAACCCCGACCCCTTAACAGCCAAATTTCTCTCCGAATTACCAAGATATTCCCAACTCTCTGTACCCTTTATATCAAATTTCGAGTCTGTTGACTTACAAATTGACAGGGTTATTGTGTAGGGAAATGTACACACACAGACACACATACAGATATTTTCACTATATATATATATATATATATATATATATATATATATAGAGAGAGAGAGAGAGAGAGAGAAGGAGAAGAGAGAATCAGAGAGGAATTGGTCATTTACGTGCTCTGAAGTGTTGCCATTTTCTTCCATAGTGTTGGTATTGATTATAGTGTCGACTCCGATGATCTTAGTATGTAATTTGAGAGATCATTGATGCATATCAGGAAGCAAGTTTGGCCAACGTAGACCCATGAGGGACTTCAGCATTAATACTGTGAGCTTCTGATTTCTGCCAATTGACCATTTCCCTTATGAACCTGTCAGAGAGAAATAATTTAATAACTGAGAAGCTATTTTCAGCCATAACGTAGCTGGAGACATTTTCTCATACCTTATCAAAGCCTTTAATATGCCAAGAGCAATTGCCCTCTAAAACAAACTCCCGTCGAGAGATTCGCTAATCCCATGAGGTTTTACCGTTAACGCGTACTGTAGATCTAGCTGAACGGAAACCATATTGCATTTCACTAAAGAGGATATTTTTGCTAATGTGGTTGATTACTTCTCTATTTAATAGAGTCCAGCAAATTTTTCGTGACGCACAGGAGACTTATCAGTCTGTACCTTGGGGGAGATGACCAATCAACTGAATTCTTAAATACGAGGCATAATGAAGAGGTTTTCGAGGGTGTGGTGAAGCAATTCTACCTACGCTTAAAAAGTTTTGTAAGTATGGGAGTTAGGTCTGATTGAAGCTTTTTCATCACTATAATTGGAATGCCATCAGGACCAGTTGCTTTACTGGGATCAAGGTTTTTGATTAGGTTGGCAAGATCACGCAGATATTTGTATGCTGCCTAGAGTGTTTTAAGATACAGTAGGAAATACGGTGTGTTTGCAAGCTTGATCGCATAAGTAGAATTAGTTGCAAAGTTTTTGGAAAAAAAGTTTGGCTTTGCTCAATGCTGATGAGAGTATATCAGGGGCATTTTCAAATTCCTGTTTACTATTTGCCAGATTGGTGGAAACCAAGCCGTTGCCCAACTATTTTGGACTTAATAAACTGTACATACAACCTTCTCGCGTTCTTTATTACTCTTTTACCGTGGTTGCTAGCAGTTTTATCCTCGGTACATCTATTAGTTAGATGAAATAACAAAAGGGTGATTGCTGTGGACAATGGCAGCATCACATTCTGGAGCGAACCACGGCTGGCTGTAAAGTTTTTGCTGGAAATTTTGAAGGGTAGTACCCGGTCTATACTTACAATTAACCATTCCGATAGGTCTGATACTATAGAGGACAACTTCTTTTTAATCATGGAATAATGATTTGAAAAGTATACAAAAGAATAGTGCCGGCAGTGTTTCTTTTAAAAAGAACATGTGGACAGACATTTGTACAAAATTGGAGAATGCGTATATTTTTAGGAAAATATGATGCGAATACCAAACCGCAAATTGAAAGAAATTCCAATAAAATTCTTTTATATATATATATATATATATATATATATATATATATATATATATATATATATAACTACTTCATTTACTCACATAAATTCATATACAAAAGTATAAATTTATGCGTAAACTTTAAAAGTATTTACTTCAACAATGTTCAATACATAGGAAGAGCTAGTTAATAAGTTATAAATATATATGGCGTTTAAGCTACACTGAATATTCCGCGTTTCATCAACTCTAGAATTCTTCAGGCTTATGCGCAGACACTTACAGGACAAAGACCCATTTGACCTCCAGTTGAGCTGGATACAAATGAATGCGACTACATAGATATAATAAATACTGAGAGTAAACAAATTGCCGATAAATTAAAAATTAGCGATAAAGTTGGCAAATTGAAACCTAGTGAGGCATACATTCTGCCCAAATACCATAAATGTGACTTCAATAATAATCCCAGCACCCGCTTGATAAATCCAACTAAACCAGAAATAGGTAGAATTAGTAAATAATACTTTCTAGAGTAAACAAACAAATCAAACAAGACCTAAAATTAAACCAGTGGGCAAATACTGCCGAAGCAATCAGTTGGTTTAAATATATATAAAAGAGAAATAAATGTACGTTTATACAGTTCGACATCATAGACTTCTATCCCTTGATATCCTAAGAACTTTTCAACATTGCCCTAGAATTTGCCGAGGCATACCATGATATATACTCGGAAGAAATCAACATCATTTAAAAATGTAGAAAATCAGTTCTAGTAAATAACAATAACCAATGGATAAAAACTAAAATGACAAATTCGTTTGATTTGGCGATGGCTGCCCGGGATTCTGCAGAGGCATCAGATCTTGCGGGATTATTCATTCTATATACCCTCACAAGCATATTTGATACTACGGATATCGGCCTATATAGAGATGATGGATTAGCTATAATAAAATACTCCAACAAAGTCAAGGGATATAACTTTATGAAAATCATACACAAGGAAATGAAAAAGCTAGGCCTTAAAGTAGAGGTATTAGCTAACATAAAAATAACAAACTTCCTGGACGATAAAAACACATATGAACCCTACTCAAAAAATAACGCTAATCCCATATACGTAAACCCTAAGTCCAATCACCCACCATCAGTTATAAAACAGAATCCTATCTGTAGCGTAAGTAGACTCAACAATAACTGAAGCGATGAAAATGCATTTAACAGGTCAACCAACATCTATGAAACAGCCCTAATAATAGTGGATACTAAAAGATTGATATCAAATATAAGCAACAAAACACCAATAGCTATAATAAAATTAAAAATACAAGAAAAAGAAATATAATCTGGCATACGGCGCCATACAATCAAATGTTAAAAACAAAACTTGGCAAGGAATTTCTAGACCTTATCGAAAGCACTTTCCTGCAACCAACCCCTTACACAAAATTTTCAATAAAAATACCGTAAAGTTATCCTACAGCTGCTGCTAAAATTTAGAGATGATAATTAAAGCACATAATAACAAAATATTAAACAAAAGCAATGAAATCAACAACAGAATAAACAATAAAAAAGTGGACACCATGACAAAAATAAAACTAACACAAATGACACATGTATAACTAGTAGATATAATAATAATAATAATTATAATAATAAACCAAAAATAAAACTAACACTAGCAGAAATAATAATAATAATAATAATAATAATAATAATAATAATAATAATAATAATAATAAACAAACCCCGGACAACAACAACCATACTAGAAATAAAAATAAAAATACTAATAACGGACAAAATAAATGCAGCTGTAGATACCGCACACTTTGCCCACTTCAAAATAAATGTCTAACCAAAAGCGTAGTATATATGCGAAAGAAAACCCTAACAACAAGAAATATTTCGTAGGTATAACTTCCTTAGATTTCAAAACTCGATATTATGACCACAAAAGTACATTCAATAATAAAAAAACACCGTATAAAAACAACGCTAGCAAATAAACACTGGGAACTCAAGGAAAGCGGACGTTTGCCGATAGCCGAATGAAAAATAATAAGACAAGCAAACACATGTAGAGACCTAGACGATCCATGTAGATTATACCTTCATGAAAGATTTGCTATCCTATACTTTAACAATTCCCAACATCTATTAAACTGTAGCAGAGAAACAGCGATCAACTGTGTTAATAGGATAAAAATTACTCGAGGATAAAGATACAAAATAATTTTAAAACTAACATAAACAATAGAAAATAAACAAATAAATAAACATGCATATACATAAACTATCACATATATATATATATATGTTTGTATATATACATATATATATATATATATATATATAAATTTACATATAAAAAATACCTAGATTTAAAACAGGTCAACACACTAGATATTTAGGCTAAATAGCACCCCGAAGGATCGGGTCAATTAGAGGTCAAATTAGCCTTTGTCCTGTAAGTGTCAGCTCATTGGCTGATTAGGAAGGGCACGGTGGATACTAGGAAGCTGATTGGCTAACAAAAACTCAATAGTAGGTGCGTATATAAAAACACGAGATAACCACAAAAATCTCGCATTAGCCTGAAGAATCCAAGAGTGGATGAAACGCGGAATATTCAGTGTAGCTTAAACGTCATATATATTTATAACTTACTATATATATATATATATATACATATATATATATACATATATATATATATATATCTGAATTAAAACTTGAAATCAATATAATTAATATTATCATATACATTTAATAAAAAAGATTATAAATATCGTAAATTCATAACATATTTGCTAAAAGCATCCATTTTCAATGCACACCTATTAAGGGTCGTCTTAGCTTGCTACAGCTCTGCGTTCAAAAAGATTGAAAAAAGAAAACCCGCCGTAACGTGCCATTGTTCGGCAGTTGGCCTTGTGTGTCATTTTAACGAGTTTAAGGTGCAGGGATACCATAGAATAGAATTGTCGGATATTTTTATGCTATATTTCAAATCATCTTGAAAGATAAAATAAGTACATTCTTGGACCAGAAAAAATATAAATTTTATTTAAGAAAAAAAAAAGAAAATATATATCGCAAATTCACAACTTATCCGCGAAAAACATCAATTTTCTCAACATTCGCTGTGTTGCCTTACTCATTTTTGGAATGAGCAAGATATTATGTCCATCGATTATTTTGAGAAAAGGAGAAGTATATACATTTAATATAATATAGATTTTTTTATGCAAAAGCAATCGCCTGAAAAAAGCCGCAAATAAAAAAGAAAAACATTCTTATTCACAACTGCAAAGCACTGTGATACACGTCGATTGCAAAGATTGCAAAACCAAACAGATTACATTTAAACTGCTTTCGCACCCATCCTATTAAACAAGATTTGCCCGTAGCAACTACTAGCTGTTACCAGACATATACACGAATGCTCCCCAGAAATAAAAAGGCATGTTCCTTACATGCAAAAATATATATAGTAAGATGGATTAATATTTATTGATATACAAATAAATGCACATTGACCTTTAATATATAGTGAGGAATACACCGATTGCGTTAGAGATTTTGATTCGACAGTTTCTAATTATAAAAATCGATTTTCATAGACGGGGCATTTTTCTGGCATAGTAAGCAATGACCAAGCACTGACCCTTAACGTCCGATTTACATAAAGTATACGTATACTCAGCTGCATTTGCATGCAGGAATCCATAGATTTACAGAGATGCAGTATAAGAACTTCCATACGTGGAAAAGTCATATTTACAAATGCATAAAAGTCTAATTATATATCGATAGGCAATTTCAGTCCCAAAAATAATTCTGATTCTTTTTATTTTCGTATTTATGAATCTATTTGCAATAACATATGGATTTAGGAATGTGCCGGTCTTCTAGATCGGAGAGATTGGGCATTGTTCCTCCTACCCGCAACCATCCAAAATTGCACCACAACGGCTGCCAAATGTCGTTCTGAAATCAAACTATCCACCGACCGGAAGGCTTTAATACTTTTATATTTGCTAAGGATGGGAAGAAAGTTTCCGTAAAATTAACTACAACGAGAACATTCAGGCCATGTATTGATATCCGCTGGCGAGATTAAGGGAGTGGTGCATGACATGTTGCCGAGAGTTCAAATTTAGACATGTGTAACTATGCTCGCCGGCCATATGAACATTGCAATGAAATACGAATTTAATGGAGAAGAATTAAAGTATACTGACAGAAGAAAAGGCTGGAGGAGTGGACATCTCGAGGGACTTAACGAGCAGTCGAATATATTTGTAATATTACAGTAGAACAAAATTTGATTGTTCGTCGTTGAACTATGTATGCTAATACATTAGTCATTCAACTACATATACACATAATATTTAATCTCTATGTTGATATAAAAGGAACGTTGGATGTGTGTAAGTGTCTTCTTTATAGACTCCGAAATGGCTGAGCTATTACTTTTTTTAAATCTCACACAAATATACTTAATGCATCTGACAGTGTTCTTAGATAGGGTTTGAATCGGAAAGTTTTCGATAATCATCGATAATCGAAAAGTTCCGATGAGAGAAAGTTATTTTGACGAAAGTTAACACCTAAAACAACTTACCATCACAAGTGTATTTGAAAAGTTTTATTACAGCACACGCAAAAATGTTCGGCATATAAAATACATACTATATTCTTTTCCATAACAGAGGCGCGTTCGAAATGAATGTTTCTGTTTAAAGCACGCTTGAATTACGATAGACGATTGTTTCACTTTATACTTAAATTCAAGCCATTACACCGCACAGGCAGAAACGTTATTCATATAAAATTAACAGAAGTTTTATTGTCATTACAGGGGAACGTTCGAAATGAATGTTTCTGTTTAGAGCCCAATTAAAACATGATATTGACTTTTGCATTTTAAACTTTACTTGGAGCCGTTAGATTTAAAATACCTTCATAAAACCAACAGCAAGTTCTCTACAGTGCAAAGTAGACTACAATGTATTCTGGACTAAGTCATTGCGGGGAAAAATGTGAGGCTTCCTTACACGTTAACAACGATAAGTCCCTAACTAATGCAGGCAATCAATCGATTTTCATTGAAATATGGGCGATATCACCGGTTAAGATGCCAATCAAAATATGGGAGTGTGGAACATGCGTTGATCATTAGTAAATCCCGGACAACGTTGAATCTCCGTGCCAATCTCTTTATATTACAGTAAATAGATCTTGTCCCTTCATATATATATATATATATATATATATATATATATATATATATATATATATATTAGGCGTAAGGCTGACGAATTCTCACGAGAAAGAAACGCGGAATATTATATGTGGCGTAATTGGCATATATATTTTTATAACTCACTTACGATGATTCAATTATATCTTTAGCAGAAACATTCATTTTGAATGCACCCCGTCTTATCATAGACCCTATTGTTGAATTTTTAGCAAGACACTCCTGCTTATGTGCTGATAAAACTTTAAAAATTTGCTTGCGACGCTAGGCTGTATAAGGTGTTAGTATTTCTCGTAATCGGACTGTTTTATTCTTTAATCGGATTTGTCGATTATCGATTGCCGATTTTTGATACTTAGCTGAAGCCTTCTGATATAAAACCTATCTAAGAAAACTCCCGTATGTATCAAGTATATTCGTATAGAATTTCATAAAATGAGTAATTTTTTTGAGTTAACGCAAACAAAGTGTCTATAGTATATAAGTACACGCGCACACACACTTGCACACACATATATACACATATACATATATATGGAAATAAAAAGGAACAGACCGTATTATATGTTCATCAACGTTTCGTCTTTATGTCAAGACTCCTCTATATAAATAAGAAATAAAGACGAAACGCTGATGAACACATAATACGGTTTGTTCCTTTTTATTTCTCTATTTGTTCGGAATACTATTTCCATTATTTTCATCACACACACATATATATATATACATACATATATATATATATATATATATATATATATATATATATATATATATATTAAAATGTAATTTTGGTTCGTTAAAAGCGAATAAAACCATCTTTCTACGTTACCAATTTAATTGAAATTTTCAGAAACTCTATTTTTAAAGTCAAGGAATGTTTTTATGTTATTAAAATAATTTAACATTGCGAACTATAAAAATATTAAATTAAATAAAAAATAGTTTTCGTAACTGCGAGATTATCGCCATTTTATTTCCGGTAGAAATTAGCCTTTCACTTATTGAGATAAGTATTATTTGTATTAATTTTTATGATAATCATGCAGAGAGTGATCCGTGCTGAAATAATATTATTTAAAAATTCATTCTTAACATGGGGAGGGGAGGATGTTTTGTATCTATTCTGTACTTTAACCTTACAATTGAGTAAAAAAAACATACCCTAAAACGTTAATTAAACGTAGAAATATGATTTAAAAAATAGCACGGATCGCTCTCTGCATTAGCACCATTTTTATTTATTGCGGACTATTATTCTCATCTTTATTAGTTGTTTCACGACTTTTCAGCCAACTATTCCTCTGGCCTTCATGAAAAGAAGTAAGTCCTTTTATAAATGTTCAGTAACTTTTTCCTTTTATTATTCTTAATGAGTAAAACTTTTCTTATTCATGAAAAGAGTTAAGCCTACGTAAATAAATAAATGTTTGTACACGTGACAAATTATCAATAAATGGTTTAGTTACTTTTTTTAAAAAATTATTTATGAAAAGAGTTAACGTAAATAATGTTTGTAAAAGTGCGAAAGGCGACGTTGTACAACCATCACTCCCATGCTTAATTTCTATAATCATTATTTCGACATTTGAAAGTGGTGCTTACTTTTTAGTTACAACGTTCTGATAAATCAGTAACCCATTTCGTAAGTAATAAAAACGCGGTATATCAAAACCATAGAAAGTAAAAATAATATGTGCCTATACCGCATTTGTAAGTCAGAAATATATTTGTTTCTCAAAGAAAAAATATAGATTGAACAGGACTTTTTTTATTGTTTGTTTATGAAAATAAAGTTTCGAGTTTTTGAAAAAAATTTTTTTAACTTATTTAGTTATAAGTCAGTTTGTGGGTGTTTCTTTTTAAATTGTTTTTATGAAAGGTGAGTTTTTTGTTTTTTTTTTCAAAACGTTTGTTTTTTTAAAAATTTTTTAAAAGTATTATAAATGTCACTAACATGCTGGAGAAATGTTTAATAATTTGGTATTTTTTTAAGATTAGATCCACCTCCACAATTTTCTTTTCAATGACGACATTTATAGGTTTCCGAGTATGCTGAACACGCAATCGCATTGAAATTTTGCGGAAATATATAGTTGTATTATGCATTGTATTCTTCGGCGGCCATTTTTTTACGTACACACGCGCCATAAACAAATACACGCACCTAAAAAAGATGGCCGCCAAAGATTACAATGCATAATACAACTTTTTATATCTTGATAACTACTTATTTCTGCAAAATTTCAATGCGATTTGCGTATTCAGCATAGTCGAAAACCATTTCAAATCGTCATTTAAAAGAAAATTGAAGAGGTGGACCTAATCTAAAAATTTACCAATAATTTTTCATCCCGTACGCCTCCCGATACATTGCTTCGTCAACATGCGACCATTTTATATCTCCCGAAGACACTTCCGTATTAAGAAAAAAAAATGAGTGACCGATTTACCAGAACGTGGTAACTAAAAAGTGAGTACCCCTTTCAAATGTTGAAATTATTTTTTTTTCAATTTTTTTTCATAATCTGGTTAGTGTTCAATCAATAATAATCCAGTGAAAAAATTTCAAAAAACCTATCAGTATAGAAACTCCACCACGTAAGTAAATAAATAAAAAATGTTACGTGCGCATGCGTTAGCCTTGACTAGGGGGGTACTAAGAGAACGACCATTAATTAATTCTGCGGGTCGCCATGGAACTCAACGCCCAAGGAGTACCAAAATAGTTTTCATCTAAAGAATTTTTTTTCGAAAGTGGGTGATCACTTTTCCAGGTAAATTTAACTTAAAATGACCACCCACTTTCTGCCCACCTGAGGAAGGGGCATTTATTTTCGTGTTTATTGGCTTAAAGGTTTTTTGACAAGCTAGTTTGGTACGCGAATGCATATTTAATAGTTTTCGTTTATGCTCACGCATTGCATAAGCAAAGGCTACGTCTGTGAAATGGAAAATAGTCCCAGAGTTCAGGGGTTAATACCATGCAAAAGAAATCAAACAAACATTTTTTAGCCAAGAAACACACAAAAAAAGAAAAAAATAGGATCCATTTTTTTTCTCTCGAATTCATTTGCTGTTTTTATTGAAAACTATTTTCCCCCTGATTTTTTATATAATTTTCCATTAAGGGCCGTGCGTCTCACGTTCGTAAATAACATTTTTTTTGTAGATTTTGATGTGCTAAAAACGAATCTGCAAACCGTTTCCGTCGCAAAAAATAGTTTTTATGATATGAAGAAATTACTTTTTCGAAAAAGTGGCGATCACTTTTCCATGTAAATTTAACTTAAAATGAGCACCCACTTTCTAGCCACCTGAGAGAGGGGGGATTTTTTCCCATGTTTATTGGCTAAACAGCTTTCGTTTATGCTCACGCATAGCGTAAACGATGGCTACGTCTGTGAAATGGAAAATAGTCCCAGAGTTCAGGGGTTATTCCCATGCAAAAGAAATCAAACAAAAAACTTTTTAGCCAAGAAACACAGAAAAATGCCCCTCTCTCAGGTGGCCAGAAAAAAGTAATTTAATGAATATCATAAAAACTTTCTTTTTGATACGGAAACGGTTTACAGATTCGTTCTTAGCACACCGAAATCTACAATAAAATATTTCGTTATATATGAACGTGAAACGGGCCTTAAAGTAAAATAATACCGGACTTTTTGGAGCAGATTTGCCGTTTAGTTGTACAAATATCCTCAAACAAGGTAATCACTAAAAGGGACTTTTAAAAGTCGTCACCTGTATCGAGCAAAAGTTTATAACCACCGATTATATGCCAGCGTACGTCATGGTAACATACATTGAGTGAATTCCTAACAATATTTTGTATAGTTTTTTAGTTTAAACTCATTTTCCCAAAATTTCTCCAAACTTAATGTGTTCGATACAGTCTGCCGCCATTTGTATTTTTCAGATATACCGATAAACATTGAATGTTTTTGAACCGATTATACATTACATAAAAACTCTAAAATCTTATCCAGTTAGGTAGAACATTTACTTTTCTTGTATTTGATAACATTTATTTATATATATTTATTTTTTGACAACTTCTTTGTATCTGTGTTTAGTAATACAAACCCTTTTCATTTAATGTAACGTTTAGTCGGCTCGAAAAACAGTGTTTATCGGGGTATTTGAAAGCTACAAATGGTGGTGGACACTTGATTACTTTAAGTTAGAGAAAGTGAGTTAGAACTAAAAGAACTATACAAAATATTGTCAGAAACCCACCGATTATGCCAGCCTATGTCATGTTAACATATATTCGGTGAGTTTCAGACACTGTTTTGTATAGTTTTTAGTTTTCAACTTACTTTCCCAAACTTAACGTATTCAACAGAGTCCGCGACCATTTCTGTTTTTTGAGCCGATTAAACATTTTACATTGCATAAACACACTAAACAATTATCCAATTAGGTAGAAACGTAACTTACCTTTGCTTTCATTTATTTGTTTTTGGACATTTTTTTCGAATCTGCTTATAGTAACCCCCCTCCCCCCACCATCAACCAAATATTAATTACTAACTCACATTTTTTAAAACAACAAAAAAAAGCATTTAGCGTTTCAACATTTTTGCTACGTTCGGCTTCATCCACTGATTGTTGGTCAAGTCCAAACCATGAATGATTGATGGTAACTCCCGAAGATCCAGATCAAATTCTGCAAGAGTACAATTTTTTTTTTTATTTTCGCCTTCTTTTTCACTTTTTGCAGTGGATTTCTGTACTAATATAAGAAACATGCATTTTCTCTTTTTATTAAATTTTTCCATTACACCAAATTGAGCCACTGCAACGCGTGGCAGGGTACAGCTAATATATATATATATATATATATATATATATATATATATATATATATATATATAAACATTACTGGTTACATACGTGTAAACGTGTTTGAGTGGAATCCTAATTCAAGGAGATTACCTCATAAGTCTTCTCAAAAAGGAGCAATATATACAGACTATATGTCAGCTGTGCCCTCCATTGAGCACGCTTTAATAATCACAAGGGTTTCATTTGATTTACCTAACGAAAGATAATATATATAACCATTGTCCACACACACACATACACACACACATATATATGTGTGTATATATATATATATATATATATATATATATATATCGGGTGACCCCAAAAACGGGCCCCAAAATCTAATTAGGTCGGGTTTCTTAGTGTTTTGTTCGAATGAAATGGAACTTTGGTCATAACTAGTTTATTATATTCAAAACATCACATCAAAACACTATGGTGTTTGGCCTTTTTTCCGTTCTACAGCATATGTTCTAGATGGCCTCCATTTAGCTTTTGTTTTTTGGTGTCACCCTGTACATATATATATATATATATATATATATATATATATATATAGTATCCCATAATCTGAAAATGTATTTAATTCTCACTTATAATCTTCTATTGATATGTTTATAAAACGCATCTCATACGAGTTTCGTTAAATAGCGAAGTCGCGCTAAACAAATCACCACGACAAAAATGTACCCTCAGAAAGCACTTGGACATATTTTTTTCATGGAATTAAAAAGGATTTAGTAAGCCACAGTGTTGATGAAATGAAATGGTTATATTTAATGTCCCCGGAAACATAACAACTAACAATTAATTGTTGTTTAAAGCGATTTACCCCTAAATAAATCACATTGAATTCAACCTAAGCGCATGCAATCAGTCTTATGACACGATTTCACACACACACACACACACATACACCCACGCACAAACACACACACACACACATATATATATGTGTGTGTGTGTCTTTGTGTGTGTGTGTTTTTGTGTGTGTATGTGTGTGTATATATGTATATATATAATTCTATATTTATAAATATATGTATATATATGTATGCATATATTTATATATATATTTATATGTGTATATATGTATATATATTTATATATATACATATATACAGTCCTGGTCAAAATAATAAGACCACTTAAGAAAGTAAGGCGTTTACGCATATTATCGAATTTTTAATCAAACAAATTGTTGAAACCATTGCCAAAAGGGAACATATGATGGGGAAAAAATGAAATCTGCTTCATTCGAAACCTTAACCCTGATCTAATAATTATTTTTTAAAAAACAAACATTTTCACCTGGTCAAAATGATAAGACCACTTTAATAAAATCGGCTAGTTTTGAAAAAATGAATACGAAAAGCTTTCTATGTTACTAAAAGCAACTTGTTAGTGGATAAGAAAAACATCTTACTAAATTATAAATGGCAAAAGGGAAACCATTATCAGAGTTTGAGAGAGGAAGGATCTTTGAGCTTAATAGGGGTGAACTCTCCCAGAGATCCATTGCAAACGAAGTGAAATGTCGCAAAACTTTCATCACAAATCTTTTAATAAATCCAGATCAATATGGGCAAAAAAAGAGTCCAGGGCGACCAAAAAAATAATCCCATCAGTGGATCGCCGTATTAGAATAAGTTAAAAAAAAAAAAAAAAATCTCCGGTATGAGCTCAAGTCGATTGAAAAGCCAAACAGCAGCAGAATGTAGTCCTAAAACCATCAGAAGGCATCTGAAAATGAAGGGTTTCAATCATATAAAGCGACTGCAGAAACCACGTCTCCTTGAACAGCACAAAACTAACCGACTTAAATATGCCGCCAAATATCAAACTTGGGATGAAGAGATGTGGGAAAATGTAATTTTCTCCGATGAGAAAAAGTTCAATCTGGATTGTCCAGATGGATTTCAACACTATTGGCATGATAAAAATTTTCCCAAAAGGACTTTTTCAACTCAGCATAGTGGTGAAGGGTTTTTAATGGTCTGGGGTGCTTTCTTGTCAGCTGGGACCCTAAAGTTGCAAGTAGTGAAAGGCCGGCAAACATAATTGAATTAGATTTCAATGCTTGAAAATGCTTCTATCAGGACTGAAGGTCCTGTCTGTGTGAAAGAAATTGGATTTTACAGCAAGACACACAGCGATACACACTCCTTGACAAGCATAAGAATACTTTTCTTCAAATAATATAAAATTGTTAGATCATCCAGCATGTTGTCCGGACCTCAATCCCATTGAAAATTTTTGGGGATGGATGGCAAAAGAAGTGTTCAAGGATGGAACCCCGTATGATTCGATAAAGGAACTTTCTGATTCAGTTTTCAGTACGTGGGATAAAATTCGTTCGCAACTGATAAAAAACTTAGTCGCAAGCATGCCGAAGAGAATTTTTTTTAAGTAATTCGTTATAATGGAGGCTATACTAAATGCTGAGACCCTTTTTAGTAATATATAATTGCCTTTTGTTAGATAAATTATCAGTGTTCTTATCATTTTGACCAGGTGAAAATGTTTGTTTTTTTAAGAATAATTATTAGATCAGGGTTAAGGTTTCGAATGAAGCAGATTTCATTTTTTTCCATCATTTTTGGCAATGGTTTCAACCATTTGTTTGATTAAAAATTCCATAATATGCGTAAACGCTTACTTTCTTAAGTTGTCTTATGATTTTGACCAGGAATGTATATATATTAATACATACAAGCATATATATCCTTTTTTCGAATGAAAACTAATTAAATTATTTCCACGTGTTTCAAGATAGAAATAGATCACACTACTACCGTGGACAAAAAATGTGTCGGTTCGAAATTCCATACAAATTTCTGTGTTCGACAAAAAGCTTGCCCAGTTCAACAGAAAAAAAGGTTTGATTAGCATACCTGGAAAAGAGCCGAGGTTAACGAAACTTTTTTTGACACTCAAGATGTGTACAATAATCCGAATGATCTAATTGATACAAAGTGGTCAAGAATTATGAAATGTTTAAGTGATTTCTCATATAATAGGCTAAATTAGTTTTCTTGCAGCACCGTTAAATATGTTTACAAGAAGAAATTTCAGATTATAGAAGACAAAACAGTGCAAATATGTGACTGATAGACTCAAACCGACGCAACTGACGATATTATAGTTGAAGGAGCTCTGCAGTTGTAATCTCAGACACTTGACTGACGAAGGAAAGATATCCTGAAATATAACATGACGCAAACACCACCTGACCAGGACGCGTAAATGCATGACATGCATGTAAAATTGTGTGTATATCAAAAAGCATATTCGTATGTACATATATATGTTTCTACATATACGCATACATTCGATCAATTAAAAGTGAACTTGAATAACAGTTTCTACCATTATATTTAAGTTGCCCCAGTTTGTGTCAACCCATCACACCAATTGTTCTGCCTTTAATAAACGTAAATTATTTCTCCAAATTTCCTTTATCTTTATATAGTAAAGTATGTCGATTAATGCATGCGTACAGAATTTATTTTTAGAGAAATAAACCGACCATTATGTTTTGGGGTACACATCAGCAAGGAGGTAACGGTCTAAATCTGGATTATATTTTGCTCAATTTTCTTGAATGCCAAGATTAAAAATTAAGTAGCAACTTCTTGTTTAAATTCAGGTACCCCTGATTTCTAATTGAATTTGAACAATTTAATCCTTAATTAAATATATTTCCCGAAATTTCATTTTATTTCGAGTACTTTACAGTGTATAAGGGGGTCATAATATGAGTAAAACTTCTTATTCGCATGTCAAATATTTTCGAGTTGCAAGAAATTTGTTACAAAATTATTTGACGACAAAATGCAAGAGTCCGTAAATTTCGTAAGAACTCTTAAGATTAATGTCTAGATTAGAGACATTTACTTGGCTCAAAATCATCATAAAAAGCATTAGCTTACAATGCCATGGTATAATGAATGAATAAAACAGCAAACGACATGATCGATTAAGTGAAACATGGAGACACGATTCTGGTGGAGGAGCCACAGTTCTACTTCTATCTTTTATTTTGGCATGGAGTCGGAGTTGGTCCTTGCGGTTTATCAGTTGCTAAAGTCATGCCTTAGTATCCATATTTTTATACTTAACAATATTATTCAGTCTAATTATAAAAAAAAACACATTTGAATTTTTAATTTTGAAATAGATACTAGAAAGCGGTGACTGAACATACGTCGTTTTGAGAACAACAATTATAAATTACCAGAAGTATGTTTTAAAAATAATGTTTTCTAAGAGAAGTGTTTGCCGGAAGAAATATTTTCAGAGAGTAGTACCATTAGTGCGTTACTTTTTTGGTATGTTCTGTTTTCCTATTCCTATCAAATCAAGATCTCATGTATGATATGAAAAAAAAAACTGGAATCTTAGGGAGATATCAATCATACCAGTTATTATGGGTGCCACAAGGTTTATGACGACGAACCTAGTCCTACCTAACTAATATACCTGGTGAACCAAGTTCAAAAAAGATCCAGACAATTGCACTTAAGGGGAGGATACTGAAAGGGGTTCCCGGTTGGCTTCAATAAAAAGCAGGGCTATGTTGGCAGTTTGTTTGGCTGCCCCATACGCAGCGTTACAATCTTCATTTTCAGCAATATTATGGTTTCGAGACTTTTAGTACTTGATAAGTTGCATTATTTGGATTATCGATCTACCGTTCTCATCGCAGATGTTATAGTCAAAAATTCTCAGCCGATAAATCTTTGAACTTCTTCAAGAGCAACTTATCGAACTCGCGAATCTTTTTGAAAAACTTAAAACTTCTGTACGTCATTTTGAATAAAACACTTTTACTTAATACACGTGGATGTATTGTTATTGTTCTGTTAGTCATAACCGAACAATATATCATAAATAATAATAATTATATTCCTAGTATTGCATGTAAAAATCCCTTAAAGTCTAGAATAACCAGCGACCCGTTAGGCAACAGATAAACAACTATGTGCCAGTTTTATGTTCCGTTACGAGTAGAGGCGATACTAAGAATATAATAAAAAATACTTAAGTTTTTCGCCTGCTTATGACGGACAAAAAACAATTCAATGAATAAAATAAGGGATTACGTAACTTAATCTCTCTACAAAGATTCAAGAGTTCTACAAAATGCATCTGAAAAGGGTTGGAGCGTATATTGTTAAAGGGAAAATCTATCCCCTTTCCATGTAAATAAGATGAATATTGAATAAGTGAAAATGAGACGAGGATAAGCCTAGAATCGAACCCTGTAGTCAATGTTAAGAAATGGAATGTGAGAAAACAAGGGTATTGCTAATTCTTTTAGAATTCGGAATAGTAAATATGTCAGTAAAAGAATGAACAATGAAAATGAAAAATATATTGTTAAAAATAGGTTAGGTTAAAAAATAGGTTAGGAGAGGATTCTTTTGTTTTCAGAAGTGTGTTTTGAACAAAAAAAACATGCATAACCACATGAAATTTGTCACGTTTGAAAAGCACACTTCTGACGTCATAGACACAGGACAATTCTCGATATAGTTGTATGGGTTCGTCAGTCAGAGCAGAGTTAGTCAGAGAGAGAGAGAGAGTGAGAGAGAGAGTTGAGAGTCAGTCAGTGGATAGTAAGTTGTTAGCTGACCCTTTGGAAGCAAAGTGTAGAAGATTAACCATGTAGATACAAGTGAATTCCTGACGTCATTCGACTGGTCGATCCGATAAATAAAGAAGACATCATCATGTTTTGTACCTGTTGTCTCGTGTCGTCATTCAGCCACAGCAGAAAATGCAATTGTTATAATCATTATCTATAATGAACATTGTGGAACCCTTCGAGGATTATGCATCTCCCCTCCTCTATGTTAAGAACTTGTATACATCTCCAGTCAGATATATATATATATATATATATATATATATATATATATATATATATATATGAATTCCCACGCATCCCAGAACTGAATAAATGTCTCTCTCCCTCCTCATCACTATCGTTATATCCGTTATATGTATTGTCCTAATATGAAGTCTCCGTCTTTTTTTAATATGAAACCCTCACTATGCAACAATATGGGTTGAATCGTTTTGAGAATAAAACCTAATATGAGATGAGCAGTCCGAATAATTTAAATAATTAGAAAATTTTCTTACGCACTTACTGTGACAGACAAACCGTCCAACGAACAGACGTGCAAAACTTCTTAGATAGATGTGTTCATTCATCTATGAGAGTTTCGAATTAAAAGTAAATAAGCGTCTTTGCGTCCAGACATTTCGCCAAACAGTAACAAGTTGAAAACGAGACAAACTTCATAAAGAAGCAAAACAAAAAATAGCGCAAACGTTTTCAAACAAATTTGGAAACTAAAAATAAAAACAAACCGAATAACGTTGCCATGTTATTGGATCATTGTCTCTTGGCCGTTTTCCAAACGTATTATGATTTCCTTTTCCCACTTGGATTTTGTCCATCACGGTTTCATTATTGCGCTTGTTTTGTTTTGAAATATTTACTTCATCACTTTGATTTTGCTGTGGAAAGTTTCTCGAGCCAAAATGCTGACAAAAATTGATATAATTTGGCATATTGACACGAGTAGAAATGAACGATCCAGTAGAAATATTTAAAAACAAGAAAAACTGCAGAGTTTATATCGCAAAAAACAAACAAACATAAAGAAGATTGTTTTGTCAGCGATATTTAAGTGTCATATACTCAAGTCGTCGATAAGTAAGTACATATTCAACAGAGAATCACACAAAAATGATGGTCACTTTATTATAAGCCAGGCGTCTCCTGCGTGGTACTAGGAATGCCGATTTCCACTTCATACTATTGGGAAATAAAAGAAAACGACATAGGAGATATGATAAAACAATAGGAAATAGGGTTGGTGACAAGATAACATATAGAAAGTTGTAAACCGGGTAGACAAAAGAAAGTTTACATGTGATTGTTGGCCAGGGTGTTGCAATGGTGATAACAAAATAAGGGAACAATGAATATAGATATATCCAAATTCGCTCAAGAAAAATTTGATGGGGGCTATGGGTTTAGGACAGTAGGAAGTGTTTGGGGCAGATAACGTCTGTTTTACGATGTTTGGGAGTATTTTGCAGCAGTTAAGGTCGGTTACAGGTTGCCAGCTGGACACCTGAAGGCAGTTTAAATTTGGACACAGCAGAAAACATCCGGTGGTTCAGAGCAGCTAGGGGAATGATTTAATTTACTAACTGACGGAAACAGACTCGACAGAACGTAAAAAAGTCATTAGCGGTTAGAGGGTGGTTACTCCCAATGGTATAACACACACCCATAACGCAACGAATATATACAAAATGTGCCGGAATCAGTGTTATCTTTTGTTTTCTCATTGTATTTTATTTTATTTTCATACTGTGAACCCATGCGCGTTTCACTCAGTAGCCATTAATTCGCAAAAGTCGACGACACGGCCAGAGACAAAACGAGATAAGATGGAGGAAATATCCACGGCATACTTTAGCATCGCCGAGTTGTCGAACGGAGGACACGTGGCGTCACACCTGATGTTAATCCGTTCACAAGTATCTTATCATTTCTGTTCATAAGATAATGGACGAACGAAACGGCATTTAACCTAGGCGGGCTTAGCTGGTAAACTAAGAGGGAGAATCTCCTCTGATCTTGCGCATGTGGTACAATGGGGAAAAAGTGGCTGGTTAATTTTAATGCATCTAAAATCAAGCTTCTATCTTTGCACAATCAACGTTCTGATCCCCATTTGGCATCAATTGAAATTAATGGGTCTCGTATTGGGGAGGCTCAATGTTTTAACAAGCTTCTGGGCTTGACCTTTACTCCTGATCTAAAATAGAATACTTACTTCAAACCCGTTTCCAAGATCGCTGGAAAAATGATGGGGTTCTTCTATCGATCCAGTAGATATCAACCTGCTGATGCAATTCCCTACCTATAAAAGAGCTAGGTACGTCCAAGGATAGAATTTTTCTGTCATATCTGGGCAGGAGCTGCTAGTAATACCTTATTCTGCATTGACAGAGTTTAGAATATACTTTGTAGCCTAGCGGGGAATGCTCTTTTTCTCTTCCCTGCAACCTCTTTCTCACAGAAGAGACGTTGCGAGCCTGTCTCTGTTTTATCGTTATTTTCATGGAAAGTGCTTGTCTGAGCTCCAATCTATGATCCCCCCTCACCAAACATTTACGAGAACACTCGATTGGCTGTAAACACTATCAATAATTTCCCCACTCATTATCTGTGCCTAAACCGAAATGTAGATTCCATGAACAAAGCTTCTTTCTAATAACTGCACACCTTTGGAATTCGTTTTGCTGTTTTCCAGCTGACTACAATATGGCCGTCTTCAAGTCCAATGTAAACAGGTTCTTGATGAGCCGTTCCTCTTAAGTAATCCAATTTACCAAATTTACACTTCTAACGATTAATAGGATACTGTCCTTTTGACCATTGTATACTCTTTAACCCTTATCCTCGAGTGGTCTCGGACCCTGATAAGTGATGCCTCCTTTGTAAAAAAAAATACCAAACTGTTCACGGAATATTATATATCTTCAAACGGCCCCCAATCACACGTATATCTATAAAGGGGAGATAGCGACGGAAGGTATTTTGCTGTTTTTGTTGAAAGTATTGATATCCTCTCACACACAGCGTCTGGCATTCTGAAATCCTCAGCAATCAGTTACTAAAACGTTGCTTAACCTTGGTGATATAACAAGAAAAATCCTTAGATGGGATTTTTATATATATGTAGTGATATTAAACCCGTGCGAAACTGTATTTTTAAAATAAGCTTTAATTCGTTATCACGGTCCATTTTATAAGAAGTAAATAGATAGTAAACTACATTTTAGCAACATCAGTAATTTTTTAGAGATATCCATTTTTAGACATTTTTGGCAGAAATTGAAAAATAAATGCATAGTAATGCGTTAAACAGAAGAATAATAAATTTCATCAGAAGTCTAAAATTAGAATTAAGCTACGGGTCTGTGTATGAGGTTACGAGGTGCAGAAAAGCGGGAATTGGACAATGGGAATATCACCATTGAGCAAGAATGTAAGCGTTTTGATAGGGTTGTTTCCCTTATATAGTTACCATGGTAGAGAAGCCAATGAGTGTTACCATCGCAATCACCATGTCATTCAGAAACTAATGAATATTATTACTAAAACAAAACAGACCTTAAATCGAATTGGAAAGGATTGTCGATACCACGTATATCGTAAGAGGTACAAGACATACTCATAAACGCTACCAAAAAATAATTGAATAAACACGTCACTCAGATGATACTATATACATAGAACACGTTGAGGAAGAGCCGATCGACGCCATTGATGAGACGGTCGATCTCGACTCAACCCAACTAGAACAGCGATTGTCAAGCAAAAAGAAAATTCATCAACTCACAGACTATCAATCCAGATAATAAAATATAATAAAAACGATTTTTTGCGCTTCAATAAGGCTTGGGAAGGCACTGTTTTAGAGACTACTCTATATAAGATATGAACTGTTTTGAATTATATCAGCTGAGGGGTGCCGAATCTCGTCGTGATCCTGGTGGTATTTATACTTCGTAGTATGCTATCTTGGCGATAAATTCTAAATTTCTATTCTCTGTATATTTTGTTTTGTTTTCAATACAAACACATTTTTAAGCTATATCTGTTTCCGTGTATTCTTAAATAACCCGTCAGTAATAATAATAATAATAATAATAATAATAATAATAATAATAATAATAATAATAATAATAATAATAATAACTAGCCGGACCTATGAAAATTCCACAGGGGACTCATTCATATGTAATATATTGAAGTTTGCATTCTGTAGATGTTCAGCATAAATGGAGATGATCTGATATTATTGTAGCGCTATTGTTAAAATTTGCTGAATAGTTTGCTAGAGACCGCAAAGGTCGAAGCTTTTGAATGTTTACCCCTTGGTAGCCAAATCTCTGGCTAAAACCCGATTAAAAGCTTGCTCTATGTCTGAATACACTTTGTGTTTAATTTCAAATGTTTAGACCAAAAAGTAGCTGAGATGTCATTTTTGTTAATTTGACTCCAATGTTGACCCCTTAACTTTTAATGTTTTGAGCGCAATTCAAGTTAAAAAGTTTGATCCATGTCCAATTTCTAAAATTTCAAGTGTTTAAACCCAAAATTAGCGGAGGAGTGTAGCAGGGTTTTCAAAGGTCAAATCGTTTACGTCTGGCTGCGTGTCAGCCACATTTCTGACCAAAAATCGATTAAAACGATTTTCCCAAATCTCAGTACCCCTTATATCTTATCTTGAGTCTGCAGACACACAGACAAGTTCACTTTTATAGATATGTAGAAGACATTTGCATTTTGTACAATTGTGGCCCTTCTCTTCAGATAAAAAAAAACAAAACATTTACTTTCAAAATGCCATGGCCTGCGCCGTTTTTTCCATTTAACTTTCCCTTATTGTTCTGAATGTATAATAAAGTTATTTTATTCGTTTTCCTATAATTAAATATTATTGATTGCTCTTCTTAATAGTGTTGGGCTCTTTTTATCTTGATAAGTTTGGCTTTGTTAAAGATTTATTCTTTATAACATAGTTATTATTATATGTATATATATATATATATATATATATATATATATATATATATATATATATATATATATACGGCCTAATCGCGTTGACACAACGGTTCTCGTCAGATTACCGACGTTAAGTAACGTTGATCCTGGTTAGTACCATATGGGTCACCATTTGGGAATTCTAGGTGCTGCATGTGCTCTTCACTTATCTCGGCATTCGTTCTCAGTCGTCTACTACATACACTTCACTTACCACTGATATTTAACAATGTCGACTCAGGAGAGGTGTGATTGGAGATTGCGCACCTCCTGCCACAATATTTTCACGTGCATGCATTCCTATGTGGGTATCCATAGACTGTTGAAGTGTTGAAGACTGAAGGAGCCCCAGTGTATATATATATATATATATATATATATATATATATATATATATATATATATATATATAATCGAAACAAGCTTTGAGTAAACAAAAGTATAAATAAAAATAAAGAATGCAGTTTGAATTCCCAGAACAAAAAAGAAACTAAATATAACCTATCGCAGACTTAGTATTTACATAATCAGACTTCTAAAAGATATGAACATGTATCAATTTTTCGTATGGATTTTTTTATTCCTCTCTCTCTATATTATAATTTATGAAATATATATGGCGATTAAGGTACACTGAATATTCCGCGTTTCATCCACTCTAGGATTTTTCATGATATTCTTCTTATAGGTGTGTGCGTATGTGTGCGTGTGTATGAAAAGATCGATGGCAAAACGTGATAAACCCTATTCTCATTTTTTTATTTAACACTATCAAGGTGTTAACATTTCAATATTCCACCAGAAAGTAGAAATTTTTTTTGCAGATTTAAATATTTTACCTATTCATTTTACTTTCAAATATCAGTTTGATCTCAAAACGCGATAAGTGTCATATGGGATTACTGTTTTGTGAAACCCAGTAAATCCATGAAGTTGTTACATAATCAAAAATATGAGGTTTCGACCTCCTATAATAGATTTTAGTGAGGAGTGCCATACTTGGCCGGCCGCAAAATATGCTTTAACACATTTTCTTTCATGCAAATGTCGTACGTATTATTACTGATCCAATTCTTTATTGAACATTGGATTGCACGTAGAAATCACAATAAGACCTGGAAAAGTCAGAGTACAAAAATATTGATCACCTCAAAGAGAGAAACAGTCAAGCAGAGCAAAACACAAACAAGAAAAGATGCAAGAGAAAAATCTACGTGACTATTTATCAGAATAAAAAAAAAGATAATCATGAAAACACTTACATGTGTTTAAGCAAAGGACACATAGACAGGGAAACAGAATCTCTATTGACATCTGCACAAAACAACGCGATTAGAACCGACCAATTAAAGTAAAAGAAGATAAAAAACAATAAAACCGTAGATGTAAACTCTTTGGGCAAAGGGAGAAAACACTATACCACATAATAATTGAATGAAGTAAACTAGGCTAAAAAGAATATCAAGCCCGGCATGATTGCTAGGGATGGCAGTGCACGGGTGGAGGGGGCTCACCAGACGGCTACATCTCGAATATGCAGGCAAATGGTATAAGCAGAAACTAGATACAGTACTGCAAAAGGAAAACGATAACATTTTCTGACACATGGATATACAAATAGATACAGTAATAAATAGAAAAAGCAGAAATAAATAGAAAAATAAAAGAAACCGATGTCAAAGTAATTAATAAAGACATAATCTCTCACTGTAGAACTTACTATTCCAAGCAGACTCGGCGTTAAGAACGAAAAGACTAAAACAAAAAACGAAATATATGGAACTTACCACAGATCTTATATGACTAAAATAATAAAATTAAATAATGCCAATAATAGTAAGAGAACTATAAAAAATACCCTAAAGAACTTAAAAAAGGACAAGTCGGAATCGAATGAAGACCGAAAATATGCAAGAGACGGAAATCTCTAGCAAAACCTTCGAATGCCGAAATTAATCTACAAGAGCGAGGAACAATAACCTGATATATTTAAACTGCAACAGGAGTAAAACAAAAAAATATAACAAAAAACTGAAACCGCAAAATTGTTAGTTGACTACAGCTCACACCCAAATAAATTTTACATTCGGCATCGACTGGCACTACGGCCAAATAGTCGAACGATCATGGAGAATGAAAAGACTGAGGAGAGAAAGCACAAGACAGATTTCCACTGAATTGGTTCAAAAAGAACTAGAAGCTTTAAGCCTACTAAATTCCAGTAATGACCATTCGTCATTTGCCACTGAAAAGTTCTTAGCTAACCAGTGTTGCGATAACACGGATTTATTTGCAATTTTTATTGAAGGAGTGAGCGGGTACCAGAGATGTCGAGAGATTTGTTGTCACTTCCACTCCAGCTTTACTGCCGGTGGTTGTAAGCGCGTCATTTCTGATAATTACCTTTGTGAGAACTCTAAGTAAAGACAAATAATATCAACACGTTGTTTAAAAAACACTTTATTCAAGTGGTTAGCTGATTGATATATTTTCGCATATACTATTTCATTTTCAAAAGAAACGTTTAATTTTTTGGAAGAGAAATATAAAAATATAAAAAAAAACACATTTCTTAATATTAACTGTTTCGAAATGGTGGATGATTTTTAAAAGACTAACCTGAAAAATTGATATTTTCCATAACTGGCATTGTGTTTTAAAATGTGAAATTTACATGTTTTAAATCTATATAGGTAAAACCAAATACTTAAACTGTAACATGTGATTTAAAAAAAATAAACTATATAAGAAAGAAACTATTTAAAATATAATATGTTGTCTTACTTTTTACTGATGACTTCAGTGCAAACACATGGGTGATGTTGTTTATTATTATTATTATTATTATTATTATTATTATTATTATTATTATTATTATTATTATTATTATTATCTATATATTAATATGATAGCGTGTGTGTTCTTTTGTGTGTCACACTTTCATTCGGGTCGTTTAATTATTATGTATTTCCGTTTCTTGGCATAAATAATTTTACCAAAAAGTTCTCATACGTTTTGGTTTCGGTTTCGTTTATAGCTGATGGTACACCAGTAATCTATTTTTGTATAAATAATTGTATCAACAATTCTTCATAAGTTTTGGTTTTGGTTATGGCTGAAGGAACTCATGTTATATATATATATATATATATATATATATATATATATATATATATATATATTCATAATTTTTTTTATTTCGGTTTCGTTTAAAGCTAATGCGCCCAGGTCATATGGGTATTTTTTATTTTTGAAATCGCAACTTTATAATATATAAACATCTATTAATAGTATTAATAGTATATATCAAATCTGCAAGAATAAAAATATAATATTTAAGCGTACTTTACGACTGGGTTTTGACGGACGTTCGTGGTATCTTAAAGACATATATATATATATATATATATATATATATATATATATATATATATATATATATATATATATATATATATATGTCTGTAATATATCATATATAAACTCCCTACTGACATTTTATCGCATTACCATTCCTCATAACTTTAGCAATATATTCTACGTTATTTATATTTGGTAGTTGTGCATTTGAACCGAATTTATAATTCATGCCCGCTTGAAACTATTTAAGTTGACAGATAATATAACACAATATATTAGTTATTATTGCTATGAAATTCTTTTTGAAATACGTTTTTCCATTTCTCACAAAGTTATAAAATTATTTTTAACATCATCTGCTTGTTCAAAACTACATCCATGAAAAGAATAGAAACAATAAATCTTGATCGTATATACGTCACGGGCACAAAATAGTATACACCAAAAATCACGTGAATTGATTAATAGCTTTATCCAAATTATAAAAAAACATTCAAATTTTACGGCTAGACGACAAAGGAGAAAATAATCAACGGTTATCTCTCCTTAAAAAAAGCTCGTCAGTAATATAGTTTAAAATCAACTTTGTATTCCACTGCAATGCATTCGATTTCACATTAATCGCTTTAAATTATTATTTTTTGTTTTTTAATTATGAATACCTCCGATGGGCAATCACTAAATGCGATTTTTTACCTTAAATAATCTTGAATATTTTCTTTGCAAAATCAGAAATTTTCTGTGCATTCAAACTATTAAAATACGGCGATTAGTGGATAAATATATTCGCATATCAACTCATGATATTGTTAATAAAGCTAAACCAGGCATGCTATATTGAGTGGGATTATATCATAGAAGGTTAGACTGGATAAAGAATGGCTCATAGAAATCTAGATGTTAAGGAAGGACGATATCTCCGGGTCAAATTGAAGGTGACCTACGAATAATATGTTTCTGCAAATACAACATGTGACATTTCAATAAAAAAAAGAGATAAATAATGGGAAATGGACAACGTTAAAGAAGGGGTCACACATAGTAACACGTGTAGCAGGCGTGTGTTCATGCTTGTGTGTGCGTTCAACAAACATGCACGCGGCTGCATCTGCAGCTGCTTCCTCCTTCTCACTAGTGAGTAATCAATGACACTTGCATCTAGCTTGTTTAACCCTTAACCTTTACTTCTTGGCTCATATGATACACTCAATATATTTTGCTCGCTGCATGGCTGTACTCCAAATAATCTTAAATGACACGCTCTCGAAATTAATACTAGCTGAGTTAATCTCTATCACCCGGCGTAGGGCCACGATGTATATCAGAGATACGTTAGTGGTGTATATGTTACAACGGAAATGTGATGTTGGCGGCTTTAAATTAAAAAGAAACGAGCAAGCGTATATATTAGAAGAGAAGATTATCATTGAAGGTCAAATTTAACAGGTCGCTTTGTAGTACAATGAGGAAGCCCCCTTTCGGGAGAGCTGGGGCTTCTACATCATTAAACCTTATACCTAATTTGTGACTGAGTGTATTCGTAGCGAAGCAAGAAAGAAAGGCGTTAGTATTAAAAAAACATGGCGTCTTTAATAACTATTCTTAATCAAGTATGACTCGAGCCAAGAGTGACAGTTGTATATAATATTAAACAAGGTCAAAACGATATAAGATCTTAGAATTTGAAAGGAGAACCCCAAAAGAACTCCTGATTGGATACAAAAACAAAATAATGTTTAAACCTCATGTATGAGTGTCTCTCTTTCTTTCACTCTCTTTCTCTTTTTCTCTCCCCCTTTCTCTCTCTCTTTCAATGAAGAGAGAGAGAGAGAGAGAGAGAGAGAGGAGAATTTGATTATAATTGTACTTTTTTTTAACAGTTGGGACGTGGGTCTTGTGTGGGACAGTTTTTGCCGCCCGCATGGGTCGACGACTAAATATGCTCTATCATTGTTAAATGTAAAATAAATTATATATTTTTATAAAAATTCATTTATTCGCTATTTTTGTACAAGTGCTAAATTTGAGAAACCCTGCGTGCACTCAATGAAGTTTAAAGAAGCGACCCATGCAAACCGATTGCAGCTGACGACATATCAGCCAGTTGATGTTTCCATGTGCCTATCATTTGATATCATGTCTAACACCGGGGAGCTAGTTTCCTCAACCAAGTAACACGTCTGCGGAAAACGATAGTGTCATAGCAGAATTGCTAACTTGCGACTACTTTAACTCAACATACCCTCCATCCAGTTTTTAACCACATACTTTCAGGCATAGATAATAGGCATTAAAACCAGTTTCTACTGGAGTTTGTCTAACAGCTAAAAACGAAACAATGATATATTTCAAAACGCTGAGTTCGTTTTCTTCTTAATTACGCACAACCTGCGTATAAAAGATATGTAATTTTAGTTTCTGTTTTTGTAAATGAGAAACGTAACAAAAATATTAATTTTGCAAGAAATTAATATAAATATCAAGATGTTCAAAAGATAATGACTACTTGTTTTACTCACTTCTAGAAAGCTAGTCTACTGTGCTAGAAAATCACTCTTACCTACCAGTAGCCCTATATCCCTACAAACTCAACATTAATCCAGGCATGAAACATTATTACTGCATCCTGGGCTGATGAATCAACTACTGGCTTCTTAAAGTTCACGAAAAAAATCCCCGATCTGATATGTCGAGCACTTTCAACCTAACTTATCACCGCAATGTTTTAAACAATTATAAAAAGTACTTTAACGGAATGTGATCTGAGTAACTCCTAATAGGTTTGCCCCAAAGAAGGGCTTTCAAGTCTGACGTTAAGAAATTCAAACATCGTTGCCAACCCACACAATATTTTTGGCTGTCAATCTGACACCCATTAACCCTTTCCCCCGAATGGTCTTTGAGATTTCATAATCAGTTACTTATATGTAAATTTAATAAAATTGTTGGACAAAAAAAAAAGTCAAAAGTGTCATGAAAATCCTGAATGCATATTTTTTGCACATATTTTTGCCGTCCATTTAATTGGCTGTGCATGTGCTCAGTAATTACGAGTGTTGATGACATTTTCCAGTAAATGATTATTTTCAGATAAAACTTGTTTTATATTGGAATTAAACTGAGTTGTTATTATTATTATTAGTATTATTAATATTATTATGATTATTATTATTACTATTATTATTATTATTATTATGGTGATGATCATGATGATGATGATGATGATGATAATAATAATAATAATAATAATAATAATAATAATTTTGATTTCGTTTATCAACGTCTCTCTGGAAAGGGATAGGATTAATTTCCAGAGGATTTCCCTCAATCCCGGCTCCAAACCAGGAGCTTCAAAGATCAAGGAGTTTCCTAAGGATGTTAGTGGTACCTATAATTGCAGAGGTCTGAAGGCCGCCTAAAACATCGGGAATTTGTTGTTTTTTCAATTGTCCTTCCAGACAACTTGATACTACTACTAGTGTACTAACTACGCCTGGGATTATTTGAGTTTTAACCGCGTTCATATGCCTTATATCCAAGGCCAATGGAGCATAATTACTCCACTTGTCATTGTCCTTCTCTCTCACTTTCCTGTCCCAAGGTACTCAAAAGTCTACAATCTGTCAGTTATTTGAGACTTGGTCAATGATGACACAAATCCGAACGATTATGTTCCAATTGCTTGGTCGTTATGACACTTTTGTCTCACCATACCTCTACCTTACCATCCTCACTTGTTCTCACTTCATTAGGAACCTCCTCAAACCATTTTTCCAGCACACTTCACCCCAACCTTCTTACGCCCCCCTCCCACCATATTCGGAGTCCCATGCGATCGTGTCTTTTGTGGTACTCTCTCTGGGCCAATCCACTTCACCCTGCTGCAAGGTGCGCAATTGACTCTGAGGTATTACCACAAATTCGGCATTTTGCAGCAACTTCCTCTCCTAGAGCCGATTTTTTTAACAATCGTGTTCCTAATGTGCTTCACAAACAAAAGCTTCAGTACTCTTAGCCAGATACTCAGCTCTAAGCCATTGCCATGATCTTTCATCAGCCACTTCTGCTATATCCTGGAAGAACCTTTAATGATTTTTTCTTCCTAGCCAGTACTCTGCCCTTTCTCTATCCATGCGTTTCACATAATCAGCCTTGGTCTTACATACCCCCACTTCATTGACCTCAACCTTAGGCATCCACTCCTCACTTCTAACCACATACTCCTTCAACAACAAATCATTGGTTCTAACACAAACTTTTACACTTTTCAACCCTCTCCCACCGTCTTTCCTATTTTGATACAGCTTTGCTACACTACTTCGAATGTGAAATATACGTAACATTGCTAAAACCTTTCTTGTTTTTATATCGATGGCATGCAAATCCTTGTCAGACGATTCTAAAAATCCCGCACTGTATCACAAAACATTGACTGCCCATTCATTCACTGCTTTCATTACATTCCGTGCAGTCTCTTCTAAGATACTCCTTCCTGACTTTCTCCTTTATTTCTATGTGCATGATGCCTACACCCGCCAACACTCCCAAATACTTATACCCTGTATCTTCTATTTCTATCATGAGTTCTCTATTTGGCAGAACTATTCCATTCGAATGAACTTTTACGCCTCTTTTCATCACCAGTACAGCGCATTTACTAATCCCAAACTTTATCCCAATGTATTCTGAGTATGTCCCCACAAGCTCTACCAGTCTCTCCATTTCCTTTCAATTTCTACCGAATATTTTCAAATAATCCATGAACAGTAGTAGGTTGAATTGTCAGTCACCAGATCCAAAGTTATATCATAGTTTTTCTCTTTTCAGTGACATCATTATCATTAAAAAAAGAAGTAGAGAACGAATCTCCTTGGAATATTCCACGTTTAATGCCAACCTACCCCATCACCTCGCTGTTTGCTGTGAGAAGCGTTTTCCATTGAGCCATACTTGTCTCCAAACCCCTACCACATTCTCAGCAACCTTCTATCATCAATAGTCTTTCACGTATCCATGAATGAGGAACCATGTCATAAGCGTTTCTGTAATCCATTCATGCTACGTTCAGATTTCTCTTTTTCTTCTTTGCATCCTGCATTAATGCTTTATCAATGAGTAGCTGCTATTTATTACCTATTGAGCCTTTCCGACACCCCCTTCTGTTCGTCAGGAAAAACACCATTACTCTCAAGATGTTCATAAATTTTCTCCGGAAAGATTCCAGTCAACAGTTTCCACATCAGTGGCAGACATGTAATTGGTCTATAATTATTGGAATCTGTTTCCTTTGCAGGCTCTTTCCTGATCAGTGTTGTTCTTTCCTTCACAAGCCAATCAGAGACATCTCCCGACTCTACGACTCTTTGCAGTGCAGCAGCTATAGGTGGATAAAGGCATTGAAACGGTTTAAACCAGAAGCCCATCCCACCATCTGGACCAGGTGCCTTCCCGTTTGTCATTCTTCTTATGTCAGCCTTAACGTCATCGTTATCTCGACGTTCTTCATCTGCTGCATTTCTGATAGCCTTTCTCTGACCTCTCCCAACCAGCTAGCCTTCTTATAATATCGCTCTTTGACAGACCAAACCCCAATCCAGAACTTCCTGGCATCTTTTGCATTCGGAGTGTTGTTATTTCCCGCTTGTTTACTACCATTTAATTCTTTATACAGCTGAGAGTGATTGTTCCGGAAAAGGTTGTTCTGCTGGAACGCAGCACTTTTTCCAACAACGTTCCGAATTTTCATACCACCAGTGTGGATCTTCTCTTTAACATTGATAAACGCTACTCGTTCACTTTTCCAGCAATCTATACCTCATTTCAAGCTCGTACTTGGCTTTCTGTCCTTGTTTAACTCCTATTCTTATTTCTTCTATTCTACCAATGTCTTTCCGCCACCGTTTAATACCTTCCTCAAGGCGCCTCTGCGAGTACGGCCTTTTATCCTTCATTTCTCTCTTTTTCTTCTGTATTAAGCCAAGACGATTCGCAATAACGTATGACGCTGCATACATAAGCCTGCTAAGTTCCGTAATCGATATCTTCTTTCTTATGATGTGAATTATTCCTTGAATTATTTTTACCTTGCTTTTCACCTCCCGCCTATCACTACTCTTCATGCTTAGAATATCTATGATAAACTCGTTTCTAAGAAGAACCTCTCTACTTCTGAAGTACTTTTTTTCCACGGAAGTTGAAGTTTGAACTTCATCAACACTTCTCCGTACATCTGCTCCTTTTACTGGTTCCATTGTTTCATAATAAATGATCTCATCTGCCTTAGATCCTTCAAACTCCTTCTCATCACTTCCACTAACCATAGGATCCCATTCCTTCTAAGTTGCCCGCGTCCCATTATCGCTTACATTTCCCTTCTGCACTTCCAAACTCTCAGTTCTTTCATCAGAGCTAGTTTTATCAATTTTACTTTCGTTATTAATTTCATTCCTAGCCATCCATTTAATCTCTTCTCTTGCAATCACTGAAAGTAGGTTGTTATTTTTAATTTGTTTTTACTGGGATACCAAACTCGCGAAACTTCTAGCTCCTCCTCCTCTAGATTCCCATTCTTCCTTCACTTTTCGGATATACCCACCAGATTTGGTACTTCCACTTCTTACAAAGCATTCCCACAGTACTCTTCTTACTCTTCTTTCCTTATCCGTCCATGGTTTTTTGACATTTCCTGTTCCAATCCCTTCGTGTCTTGACACTCTCTGGCAATTCTCACTCCCCCTATACCCAGTCACATCATCAGAATTTCGAACAGTTGTATGATGACGACAGGACCCACCCTCTTGACCAGTGGGACACCTACTGGACATGAGACCATCGCAAGGTGTTCCGGCCTCATTCACGTCGTTATTTTCAATATTTTGATTTGACATTCTCCATAAATGGGGTTAATGAATTTTATGTTACCCCATCACCGATAGTTTTATCGAGACATTATCTCTAGGAGGGTTCCCAATAATAATAATAATAATAATAATAATAATAATAATAAATATTTGTCCAAACCCCTTCTTGCCAATTCCCGATTTCAACTGTAATCTTCACCGAGCGTTCTATTTTTTTACTCTCTCTCTCTCTCTCTCTCTTTGCTGCCCGAAAAAACAAACTGCTTAGCACTATGCTTTTCATTCCTTTCCACAGCAATCACAGTCCTCATATGCAAATTAATGAGATATGTATATGAATAAACCGTCTCTAGATACATTTTTTCTTCTCTTTTTCTTGTCTTTATTCCGTCACTCGACAGGACAGACAGTGATGCCGTCGCTGTTGTATGTCACGTCTTTTATTACGTTTGGCACAGTATTTTTAATAGAATGTTTGTGAGCCTTACATTGGGGCACTTTGATAATTCATTGTTTTTTTAAAATTACGCCATATTCAGTGTGATGATAAAGTCGTTCATCTCAATTTACACCATTGAAGTGTTATTTAATTCTTATATTGAGAAACAGAATAATAATATGTATTTTTTAATTAAATTATTACACTCATCTTCTCTGTGATTTTCGGACTTACACTTAGTTTGTCTTGATTTCAATTTTTTAATTGTATTTACCCGAGGCATTGGTCCATCCTTAAGATAAAAAATAGTACATTTTATGTTCTTGATGGTTGCCATACAGTCTGAATCGATGTGGGTTGTGTGTTTAGCGCGAGTTCTTAATGGAGAAATTTGATAACATATTTGAAAACTTTATTTCGTAAATTTTATTTAAGCATTTAGGAAGCTGAATACTGTTGTGTAATGATTTTTATTAAGCGATTAAAACTATTTTGGCGTGAATTTTACTATTAAAACAACTTAGAAAAACATTTTTTTTTTAGAATTCGGTGGTGGTATTAACCCGAGGGTTCTGCCCACGCGGAGAGAGAAAACGACGAATATATTATATTACATTATTCAGTTTTTAAATTTCACATTAAAGTTTAGGAATAACGTTTCCAAAGATTCGACAAAGTCTCACTGAGCTATTGTATTTACGCTTGATTCTAACACACAGCCATGCAGCAAAATGCGGTTTATAAGGAAAATCATTTTGAGAAATACGCATCTTTTGAAAACGGTTTTAAATGTCTCTCTGAGAAATGTCATGAAAAACGACTTCTTCGCTCAGGAATTCAAATCCTATCTGCCTTGAGGGATGAGTTCAATAAAAAGGTTTCGAAATCGACTGATCAACATTAAATTACTTTTTAGTCGCGGAATTTTAAATGTGCCTGCCGGAAGGAATCAGTGCCTGCTGGAATGTTATTCGAAAAGTCCCCCCCCCCGTCGAAAAAAAATACTGAAAAAATGTCTTGTTGGTCAATGAATTGATAATTTTGTCCGCCTCAAGCAAGACGTGCCAAATATTTGAATAATCTTCAAGTTCGACATAATAAAATAATATTTAACGTATTTATCCGCAAACAAAAGAATACGATTGGGAAGTTGTTTTGTGGTATCCTAAAGAAACAAGCGCATCTAAATATTAAACAATAAACTGATTACAACTTTTAGTATAATAATAAAGCATGTTATCTGGAGATATCGTAGGTGCATGTGTGATGCGGGACTTTTGTCTTTAGGTATCTCTATTAATGCTAACAAATAAATTATAATTGAAAGATACTATCATATAAAAAGAAATTCGTGTGTGTTTGTGCGCCGGAGAGTGTGTTTCCCATAGACTCTGAAACAACCAGACGCATTTTTTGAAATTACATATGAAGGCACTTGATGTGTCTGGGAGTGTTCTTACGTAGGTTTCGTATCGAAATCTGTTTAATAAGTATTAAAAAAATCGATAATCGAAAATATCTGAAAATAGAAGGATAGTTCTAATTCGACCAATTTTAATACTTTAATACAATCTAACATCACAAGTGCATTTAAGAATTTTTTTCACCGCACAAGCAGAAAAGCAAAGCCTATAATATCAACTGTTAATTCTTTTATTAAAGGAGGGGAGCATTCAAAATGAATGTTTTATTAGCACAACTGAACCATGATACTTGACGTTTGTACGTTCAACGTTAATTCAAATGGTTATGTAAAAATAATTTAATAAAATAAACAGTTGGTTCTTTGATAATACTCGGGCGTGTGCCTAATGAATACCTTACTTTTGCATTTTTAACTTTAAGAAAATCATTTCTCTTCTAATATGATATCATGATAACTATATTTTACCCTCTACAAAAATTACAGTATAACTTCGCACACGTAGACGACATATAAATGTTCAATATGCTTACGCAAGCTCTTTATATCTCGTGCAAGTTTTCCGGATATTACACTTCCCTTTTAACCAGTATCGTATCCTCTTATAGAAATTTAGTCTGGATGCATTCGTCTAAATGACACATATACACAGGTGTAACACAATACTCACTCCCTCAATATTCTCTCCGCATACATTTCCATCATACACCGGGGCTTTTATTTCATAGCAACGACCCGGATATTTTTCATTTTATTTGTTACTGTTTTCTTCTTTTTACCACACATCATTTTCCACGAAAATACTGATCGACCCCTTTTCCAGTCGTCACTTCACTTTTCCAGCGATTTCATTGGTTGTTTTCTTTCATACCGTTCATCCATTCGTCTATCGATGTTCCACTATTTCCGAACGGTTAGATAGCTCATCAACTGCATTAATACATAGCTTCCTGCAAACCGAAAATCGTTACATACATTTTCACTCTTATCGCTGAAGGATTTGCCCACAACATTTCATAATAACGGCCACGCGTCGACAACAACAACACCAACAGCATACGCGTTCTTCCCATTATAGTGTTATCACATTTGTTCTAGCGCTCCATTTATCTGGATTGTGACACAGTCACTGTTTTCTTTTCTAAAACAAACGTCATTATACTTGGCAATTAATATTTACATATCGATGCATGAAACTCGAATCGTTGTAGACAATAAACTAATTTAAATAAAGCTATTTAAACAACGATATAGCCACGAGTTCTGCGGTTGTATTTATTCAGTTTTCCCCTAACATAAACACAATAGTTTCGTTTCGATGAAGTTTCTGTTTTACTAATTATTGCAGTAGATAATGAAGTACATACACAAAACAAACAGAGTTTGTATTACTGTACACATAGATTCGAAAAAGTTGTAAAAAAACAAATATATAATAAATAAATGTTATCAAAGGCAAGATAAGTTACTTTTCTACCGAACTGGATATAATTTTTGTGTTTTTATTCAATATAACACATTTATTCAACTCGAAAAACATGCAGTGTTAACCGATGTATTGGAAAATTCAAAATGGCGACCGACTCTCTCTCTCGGAGAGGGTAAGTTTGGGAAAAGGTATTATAAGTAATAAACTAGACAAAATACTGTTAGAAATTCGCTCAATATATGTTACCGTGACATAAGTTGACATATATTCGGTTGTTTTTTAATAGTATTTTGTCTAGTTATTATTTATAACATCTTTTCCCAAACTTACCGTGTTAAAGAGATAGTCGGGCGCTATTTTGAATTTTCCAATACATCGGTTAACACTGCATGTTTTTCGAGCTGAATAAACATGTTACATTGAATAAAAACACAAAAAATATATCCAGTTAGGTAGAAAAGTAACTTATCTTGCATTTGATAACATTTATTTGTTATATATTTGTTTTTTGACAACTTTTTCGAATCTATGTGTACAGTAATACAAACCCAACAAACAGAAATATTTGTTTACAAATTTCCTGAACGGTTTGGTTAGGAGCAAAGTTTGTTACCTGTTCTTTCACTCGACCTGATCTTTCCTCTCATTGGTCGTTAAGAAGCGTACCATACATTACACAATTAACATTTCTGGACTAAAATAATTTACATTTTGATACCCATCCAGAGCGCCTCTTTCTTGGGAGGCAAACAGTTTTTATAATTTTCTAAGTCAATTTGTTCTAGGGAACCAAATGAAGATTCACGATAAGTTGATTTCTAGGTGTGTTTGAGGCTTGTTTCACGATTTCATAGTTACATTTGTCGCCGATAACTAGTTTCTATGATATTGAGACATTCGTAATCCAATGTATTCTTTATTGTTTACACTGAAAGCAATTTTTAGCATGGAGCAAGGAGGGTATATTGCTTTGAGCTTGCTTCCGGTGTCTTATCTTACAAGAAAAATTTGAAAAATATTTTAACGTCCCCCCCCCCAAATCTACTGACTGATTTATTGTGTTCGTCCGTCGGGACGACGAGGACCATCTGATCATTTTGTAGGGTAGGGTGAGGCGAGTCATCATTGGTGAATGTGGAGATGGTTGATAAGCTCAATCTTTGCTTGAAAAGTTCTACTGCAGTGAGAACAGGGAATAGTAGCAGATGTCGAGGGCTTCAAAACATTGTCCTCTCTGCGCTTCTCTGCTGCAACGTTTTGGTTAATTTCATATTTGTGCGCACCGTCATAAACAGCGGCCCTTAATATGGCTCTATCTGAAGCTGCTTGCCCCCATGATGACGGATCAACGCTGAAGGCCTTCAGTGATGCCTTCAGAGTGACTTCAAATCGTTTCTTGGACAGGCTGGCATGCGGGCTACACGACCAGCCCAGTGAACCTGAGCATTCATCAGAATAATGGGAATGCTTGGGAGCCCGGCACGAGTGAGGACCTCTGTGTCCTGTATTCTTTACTGCCAGCCAATGTTTCGCAGTTTCCTCAGTCTGGTGGTGTGGAAGTGATTTAATTTCCTATCGTGACGTTGGTAGACAGTCTAGGACTCACATCCATAGAGTAGGGGGTAAGCATGATAGCTTTATAGACTTTTATCTTGGCTATGGAGGTGATGTCTCTTCTGTCACATACGTGTTGAGTCTGCAAAGTCAGGGCTTGTTTAAGCCAGTCTGGTGTTGATTTCCTCGTCAATGACTACATTGCTGGAGAGCATACGTCGAAGGTAGGTGAACTTGTCAACCGCATTGAGTTTTGCCTCCCGATGGAAATGTTGGGTTCTACATATGGCTTTCCCAGAGCTTTCCCAGAGCAGGCTGGTACATCACCACGGTCTTCTTGGTATAGCTTGTGAGAACAAAGTTTTCAGAAGCTCCAAGAAAATGTTTGCACTGTGTTGCATGCCTGCCTAAGAGGTAGCGTTAAGGACACAATCATCAGCAAACAGAAAGTCATTTACAGTGTTTGTTGCAACCTGGATTTTACTTGTAGCCTCCTGAGGCTGAAAACAGATCCGTCGAATCCATACCTGATTCTAATGTTCACATCAGCGTTTGCGAAAGCATCCATGAGCATCGCAGAGAATATGATGCTGAACAAAGTGGGAGCCAAAACACACTCCTGTTTCACTCAATTTGTGACTTCAAAAGGGTCAGAGGTCTCGCTACGATTTTGCACTCTGTCCATAATTCCATCATAAAACTGAAGTATGATGGCAATGAATTTTCTAAGACACCAATACTTTGTCATAATTCTCCAGAGGCCTTCTCTGCTTACATTGTTAAAGGCAATGGTCAGATCAATTTAGGTGGAGGATAAGTCTACATTTTGTTCTTAACACTTTTCCTGGAGCTGCCACCATTTCAGTAGTACCACGATCTTTACGGAATCCACAAGATATCTTTTTTCAGATGCACTATGAGCCTGATTAACGGTACCTGGTTGTTATCGCAGGCCTGGTGGTTACCTTTATGCTTGTATAGATGGGTGGTGGATGCATCTTTGAAATCTTGGAAAATAACCTTCTCCTGTTAGATGATTTGAAAAAGCTTATGGAGTCTTAAGTCCTGGTTTTGCCGCCCTCTATATATATCTCAGCTGGAACAGAGTCTGAGCCAAGCGCTCTCCCAGTGTTAAGCAGGCGCATTGCTTTCTCAATAGCTTCGAGGGTTGGGAGTTCATCCTTTACCTCGTTTACGGTTATTTGGGGGAGGCGGTCAATAGCCTCATCATTGATCGTAGAGGGACGGGTTTAAAATCCTCCGCCCATAACGTCTTTGTCAGTGAGGAGAGTGGATCCGTCTGTACTGAAGAGAGGGGGTGATTTAGATGGACCATATATTTTCCTGATACAACTATAGAAATTCTTTATGTCGTTCCTAGCTGCATAAATTTTAATTTATTCTGCTTTCTTTCTAAGCCAAGAATCATGCACCTCTCTGAGCTCTAACTGAGTTGCTACGTACACTCTTTAATGTGACCTTCTTTCGTTTGGAGGATGAATCTTCAATATGGGCTGTGTATGCAGAATGCTTCTCCTCTAGCCACTGGGTAATCTCCAGGCAGTTATGATCAAACTAGTTCTTGTGTTTCCTGGAGACTAGCCTTAGGCCCTACATGACTGAGTTGTACAGTCTCGTGGATTGTCTCTTATGCTGTTTCCACATCTCGGTTATCTATTCTAGCAGATTCAAGGCGTTCTGACAGAGTTCGAAAGAAAGATTTCTGGACAGTTTTTATTTTCTTGTTGGTATTAAATCGTTTTGCTACTATATTTCCTTGGCTCTTCTCTTTGGTTGGATATGCAGATTGAGTTTAGCCGCTATCATGCGGTTGTCTGTCTAGCATTCGACTCCACATATGACCCTTGTCATACCTATGTCTCGCTTGGCCAGTTTCCTGATGATATAGTCAATTTCATGTGTAGCAGTTATCTGCTCCTTTCCAGCGAAAACTGCACCAACCAGTCGGTAGGTGTCGCAAAAAGCGACCTGGTTATCTGCCCTTGGGAGAGATATAAAAGTGGATGTCCGGATAATTCTCTCTCTCTCTCTCTCTTTCTCTCTCTCTCTCTCTCGCTCCTTTTGGGAATCAGCTTCGCAACGAAACGGTGAGACAACGCGCCCGTCGTTCAACATCAACCCGGTAAGAGTTTTAGCAAATGAATACTTTTCCAGCCTTTTCCTTCAAGAGACATTAGCTCTACCGTCAGACACGCATCCGTACGCGGACTGAATTCCACTCCTCACACGCACACCCACGCACAAAATAACATTTTTATTCTCACAGGCGCACGCAAGAAAAACACATCTTTTAAAACTTTACTCTATTTGTTAGTTTTAGTTATTCTGTCTCACTGCATGCAACAAGTTTGTCGTTTACGAATACGTATTTAATTGGGAGCACAACACTCAACTGCACCTCCCCTCCACAAATGCCAGTTCTTTGAGCGAGGATGCATCCATACCGTCATTTTGCGTATATGGAAGAGAAACATTGTGTTTGTTATCAGCAAGTCATGCCCAAAGTAAGTTTGAAATTGATGAAGACCATGGCTATTACATTTTCCAATACTATGTTTAGCTATCATACCTGTCCCAGGCAGCACTGTCACAGCCTACTCTTGCATAAAAATGACCATATATGATAAGTTGTCTAGATTTAGTGTTGCACATATGACGTTATTCAGGTCTTTGCAGAACTTGTTTTTGGTGCCATCAGGGTTGTTATCATAGGAGCGTATGCACGGAGAAGAGTAGCAAACTTCTTCCCATTGGAGATAGGAAGTGTCAATCTCATTAGACAGTCATTCACTCTTTTTGGAGGTCCAGCCAGTTTACTCACTAGCGCATTCTTCACTGCAAAGTGAACTCCTACCTCACGCCTCTCTTCAGATCTTTTGCCACTTCAAGTGAAGGTGTAGCCCTGATTTCTTTCATTAATTTCATCTTCACATGCCTGTCTTGTCCTATTTAGAGCAGCAATATCAATATTGTACCTGAAGAATTCGCCTGCAATGAGTGCAATACGATTGAGAATCGCTTATCAAGTTAATATTTTTAAAATCTTTCCACGTGAAAGAGAGTCTGGGTCCCACCCATTGATGTTGAATACTCCATATAAGCTATATTTTATAGAAAATGTGATAACATTTTTATGTTTAGAAGCGTATCTTATTTGCTTGTTTTTACTCTATTAGTCCATAGATATAAGATATTATTCTTAAATTATTAAAATAATGTATTAATTTACTAGTGTAAAGTGAAGTCGTTCGTTTAGACGTAATGTTTATACAGTACAACCCTTGTGTTGGTACGATGAATATGTAAATATTAAATTAGTGTATGTAACCGATGTTTCTACTATAAATAATTTTAGTTTTTATGTTTTTCCTTATTTGTGTAATTTATTACTTAACACTTTTCTCCCGATGCTTATCAATTTTTATCGATATCATCACTTAGAAAAGCCGAAAGTCAATCTAGGGTAATAAAAATTTAATTGGTAGGTTTCGGTGTAATGATGAGGAATAATCTGAGTGGAATAGGACCTAACTAATAGAATAAATACGAATGTATTATTTTGAAAATTCGGACACTGTTCTCATCGCCAGTGTTATTTGCACACCGTTTCTGCCGATGTAATCTCTAATTTTCGTCGGGTGTAATTTTTGTCGTCAAAAATCTTTCCGCTGAACTCTAGAACATGTACTACATCTTCAACATAAAGCTCGCTCTGTGGATTACATGAAGCTCCTGTTTAAAATTCCGTAAAGATTTCCTAGTTCGACAGGAAGATGTAAAAGTTCGACAATACACACCTAAAAAAGATAGGCCGATATATTGCAAGAATAACACTCAGGATGAGAACAGTCGTTGAAATAAGCCATACAATACGGACTATACAAGGTTTAAGTACTTATGGAGATAATTTATAATAAATACTTTATGACGTGGGAATTAAAGGCAGCCATGTATTAGTGTGCAGGATCGCATTTCCAAGATAATATGTTCATGGCTGATAGGTTTCATACCTATGCTGCTACTACAACTCGATCTCTTTATATTCCCGGAATGTATTTATTTACATGAACATCTGATTCTCCTCCTCCTCCTCTCATAAGCTATTTTTCCTCCTTTCATCATTTTTCACCTTCTCTATTATTTTTCTCCTTCTCCCCCTTAATATATAAATGTTACGTATGATATAGACGGAACGCACACAGACACACACACAGGCGCACACACACATACACACATACACACACACACACACACACACACATATATATATATATATACAGTCCTGATCAAAATCATAAGACCACTTAAGAAAGTAAGCGTTTACGCATATTATCGAATTTTTAATCAAAGACATGGTTGAAACCATTGCCAAAAGGGAAAATATGATGTAAAATATGATGGAAAAAGTTATAGTGTTAAAATGGGGCGAGTTAAACGGGGGAAGATATCAGGATTAGTGAAGTCGTGCAAATTTTCAGAGTCATTTCTGATGTTCCTGGAACGAACTATGTAGAATTCACCTTTTTCTTGTTTTGTTTTGTCACGCTTATCTTTCAGTCCTTCTCTCTCTCTTTCTCTTTCTTTATCTTAAGTATCTCTTTCTTTCTTTACCCATGACATATTTTAGAGTTCGAATTTTTACAGTATTGAAAGATTCTATGCAGTTCTTGCACTTTTGTAGTATTATGTGGGACAAATTCGTTTCATCATATAAACAGCTAAATAATTCTTGACGCGTGGTAGGTAGCAAGCACTATCCATTGGAGGTTGTCTCTGTACTAGTGGTGGAAGATTCAAATGACACTCTTACCAACCTACAGAAATATATTACTCGATTCTTTATCACGTCGACTCTCGCCTATAACGTAATTTCCTAGCATATTAGCTGAATTTTCTAACGTTGACTTCTACTAAAAACTTTCTATTTACTTCAGATATACGTGGAAATTTCGTTTTTAATATACCTATGCAAAATATTATTACAGTGGTATTCCTAATAGACATCTGAATTGCAACATTGCTGACGGCAACGTTCTCTATTAATTAAGAAGACGATACTGTCCTTATTGGTATCCTGAAATTTTCTATTGTCGTTTCACAATTCTATCTCTGCACTTCTTTCTGGCTCTTTACAATCATTTGTCTCACCATATTATCTCTTTCCCCTTGCAGACATGAGCTGCCACTTAATTATTTTAGATTTCAGAATCTTGCACTTAATGAAAGATCTAAGATGTTTCATCATATAATACGTGTCGTTCTGGCATGTCTGTTGGTATTACATCTACCTTTCATTTTAGTCTGTCTGTCCATTCCAATTTTCTCAGAAACTACTAGGCAAATTGGTCTGAAATGGTGTATACACTTTTGCCATGGAAACTTGCAGCGAACTATTATTATATTCGCTCGATGTACTGCTCAAGATTAGTGAGGATTAAATAAGAAAAATCATCACAATATCACATTAACTACAATTTTGACAGAATACCCCATTCTAAGAAAACAGGCTATAACTTTTGCTTTTTTAAACGGGATAAATGTTTAGTATTGTATGTAATAATCAAAGAGGAAAGCGCCAGCGTGTGTGTGTATTGAGCGGTTATACAACTTACCTTCAGATAGGATCTGAGAAAGAGAACAATTTAAGATGGCAGCCATGGATTTATAAGGTGTAGTCTCGTAGAAACTCACGATATCTCATCTTCCATTGCTCACGTATGCAAATGGAATGGGGTCAGTTTTCTAATAAAATGCCTGTTGGCAGAGGTGGTGGGCAGAACACGTGCTGGAAGTTGAGAGGGATATTTGACAGTGACGAATTCTAGCTGAACTTTTGCTTATTGTATGTATTTTATTTTGTTTTGCTGTTTACAAGTCCATTTAACTGCAAGTATATTTATAAAAGTTTAAAATATATGTTCTCTAGAGTTATGCAATTTAAGCGCATTAAACCGCATCTTTCTGAAAGAGAGTTTCGAGATAATATCAAATTGACAATCGGCGTCCAGTTTATTTTGTTCAAGTGAGTTTATTTAAACTACGTTAGGTTTTGAAGGCAGATTTCCTCGTTTTTTCAAATATCAGCATGCCTTTTTTAATGATTACTCATTCTAAAAGCTTTTGGGCGTATGATAAACGGACTATATGTTTGTTTGTATGTACGTTGTATAACGCCTCGTAGCCATCTTATAAATGTCTATTTTTGGGCCCGGGATTCTTCACATCCAGTGTTGATGGATACGTATTAAAATCAGTACATAGAACATGACATAACGACATCCTGTTCGGCTATTGTTTTTTGGGTGGGGTGGGGGGTTTCTTCCAACATCCTAGGAAGCTGGATTCTGTTTAAACAAAGAGGCTTCAAAACAGACATTTATCTCTCTCTCTCTCTCTCTCTCTCTCTCTCTCTATATATATATATATATATATATATATATATATATATATATATATATATATGGCAGGAAACTCGTTCTCGAGTATTGTTATTACCTAATACATTTCCGGCTCAAATGAGGCAGACGTGAGCGCCACTAGCAGCATGTGCCGTACGGTCACTTTAGTCATGCACATCTGGTGATGACCGGGTCCAGGATGTGGTGCCCTGAACACCTGCCGATCCAGACCTTGGATGTTCCAGAGCCTTCATTTCCATTGACACCCATATCCGATCAGTCCTCATTGAGTGTCCGTTTGCCGTTTAAGGCTACAGCCAGCCTTTTTGTATCGAGATACACACTGATGGCAAAATGTGTATTCCATTACATATCAAGTAATGTCTGTGCTTGAAGCTTTTTATAGTGAGGATAGACTTTGAAACGCGACAATCCCACTCCCTTAACCACTGCCACATTGAACCAAAAAGAAGAGCAAGTAAACATCATTGGATGCAGCAGTCCCCACAGGTTTTATATGAGGGTTTCCTTTCTACGAGAGAGGTTGCTATCACCACGGCTTACGGAGCCCTCTCCACCCATCATGCCATTTGATCCATGACTGGAACTTAGATTGCTGGGCACCACAGCGTATTCCACACGCCGGTAGGTCTTATATATATATATATATATATATATATATATATATATATATATATATATATATACGTGTGTGTGTATGTATATGTATTCTTTATCCCTCCCAGGTATTCGTCATAGCAGAGGGGTGATCAACGATCTTGGTTTGGAGTGGTTCTTCTACGTCTCCATTCTAAGAGACCCATTTTAGATTCTCTTGTTCCTTCGACGTCTGCAATCGAACTCAACGATGCTTCAGCAAACCGGAACACATGACATGTGACACGTCAAATTCTTGTCATCTGTTCGGATACTTTCCGCAAGCAACTTGACCAGGTCACATTTTGACATGTTTTTATAACCTGTCAAAACATGGCTTCACATCACTTGCCCTCATAACTATTGCTATATAAATAATTATATGGACAGATAGAAGATAAGTAAATATATATAACTAGAGAGATAGATAGATAGATGGATAGATACAGACAAAAAGTGTTACACATAATATTCGACAAAGTAATAGATAGACATATAACAGATAATTAACTGCTTCTGCTCGGTCACTTTACATCAGCACCAATCAGGTTCAACAACGATTTGTTCCTCTTAACCAATGATTATTATTGTATCAACGACATTATGCAGGATATGTAGCAGGTACGTAACTATTAACCATTATTGATAGGTGACTGTGTTCTTTATGATACCATTTTCTTCTATATTTGCATTGTTTACATTATTCGAACAATTGTTCTTATCGTGAGTGTTATCTGCACAACGTTTAAATCAATGCAAATGATCTTGGTCAGGTGTAAAAGTCGCCATGTTTTGGCAGGAAAAAAGAGGTAGCTATTCATGGTAAGGTTTCGGATTTTTGTATTTAGTGGAAAATAAGTATATATGGAGACTTTTACACCTGACAAAGATCGGAGGTGACGCCGACCGAAACGTTGTGCAGATAACACTGAATATTAGAACAATTGTCCGATTTATCTAAACAATACAAACATTCATACCTGACCTAAAAAATAAAATTGTACTGAATAAAATTACAATACCAATTGACATGTCCTCATGATTTTTGTGTAAACAAAATTGGATAATTAAACATTAAATTATATTATTTTTTAAACTCTTATATCAATAGATTAAAAAATAGCATAAAATAATCCGTAATATTTAAATGTCTGTTTCGGGTAACATAAATATTTACCCTCTTTTGTCATTTGGTTGCGCCCAAGGTTTCTAATACCTATTCAGTCTCCCACCCGGCATTTGAAAGGTAATCAGCCCGCGCTGATTCTATCAACCTATACGCTTGATTTCAGATAGTTATCTGTTGGATAATTATTAATAATACATTTACGAAGCAAAAATTATCTAATGCATTGAGGCAATTAAAAAAAAATAAAACGAAACAAAAATGATGAGAAAAAGCTTTCCTATACACTGTGTAAGTTCATCATGTTTTGTCACATGTTTTCGAGGTTAACATACAAATTTGAACCATTTTCCCGTTCATGAGAAGTTGGCTGTGATAATTACAATGTCATAGAGATCAGACAATGAAGCTAACAATTACAATAAATTCTAGCAGCTATCTATTAAGCAATTATCTATGATATTGACAGAAGTAAGTCAAAGCAATTTTAGCTCAACTAATCATTTGATATTATTGGGATAAAACGAGTAGGTACTCACAGAGATCAAAAATACAAGTCATTTCAGAAAAGTACATAAAAATAGGTCTTTAATAGCAGCTAGGTATCAGAAAGTACTTTTTATTGGAATATTTCCTCTTTCCTTGTACATATTTGTGAATTATTCAATGGATTTCGGCCTTTTGGATTATTTTGGGCCATCTTCCAATTACGTGATTTTCTTGGATTTTACTTGTGCGAATGGAAGTTTAATTAATTTTTGGATATATATTTTTGGATTTTATCGTCATTGGATAATTTACCTTTAACCAGACTATCCATTCAGGTGAAATCACCTTTTTCTCCACCATATTCCCTCTGCTTCACTTTTTGTTATCAAGTAAGATCTTTGATTTACTTGCAGTTTCATCAAATACTTATGTATGCAAAATCCGATGCCGCATTTTGCTAATTCCTACCCTCTGATGAGAAGGAATGTGTTTCTTTGAAACTCCGCGGATTAAGGACTATCCACTTATTAAGTGTTTCCTTTTCAGATTAAATATGTTTTTAGCTCTTTTTCAAAGTGTTTTTAACATGTTTTATTAACTATTTGCTCTTATATATATATATATATATATATATATATATATTCATTTTTTTCTATTTTGATTTTATAACACATGTGTCGCAGCTCTACAGCTTATCAGCGTGTCTTAACTGTATAATGGCTGTATCTTCGAACTATATGTCTTTTATAGTCCAGTGTGTATACCATTACACCACGGGTCCTTCCTGCTATGATTAGGTGTTTTCGCTTTTAAAGTTATTTTGTTGTTGCTGATTTTAAAGCGATATTGAAATATTTGGTATTAGCGTCTCTTATCTAGGGGATCACGCAATTATTTTTCCTAAATAATACCGCCTCTACTTTTAGGACGTAAACACATACACACAGACACGCACAGACACACACACGCACCCACACATATATATATATATATATGTATATTATTTTAATTTTCTTTAAAACATTGCATATATATATATACATATCTATATATATATTATTTTAATTTTCTTTAAAACATTGTATATATATGTGTGTGTGTGTGTGTGCGTGCGTGCGTGCATGCGTGTGTGTGTGTGTGTGTTTGTGTGTGTGTGTTCATGTTATGACGATTAACCAGTATTGAAATATAAAATGAAAAAAATCGGAACTTTTGGTCGTATCGGAATCGGTATAGTAATCGGAAAAAAGCAAAACATTTGTGCCTATTTTCCGAGGCCGTAAATGATTCTTTTATTTATATTTTATTAGATTTTGTTTAATGCAAAATCTTTCTACTGCGGGTAAATATGATAAAATATTAAATATTTATGCATTAAAAACTATCAGTAAAACAATAATCTATAGATCACCCCGCTACAAATGGTTTTTTTTTACACTTAAGAAAATGTGCTATTATGGTAATTGTGAATAAATAACACCTTTATAGTTAAACATTTATGGATTCATAAAAAGTCGAAATCTGAATCGGTAATTACACTGGAATCGGGAATTTCGTACAGAATAGGTAACTGTATCGGAATCGGGGAAAATGGAATTATGTGCATATATATATGTATATATATATATATATATATATATATATATATATATATATATATATATATATATATATATATATATATATATATATATATATATATATACATAATATTATAATATATAATAAAATAAAATGGAGGAATAGAAAAATGGGAAAATTATACATTATAAATATACAATTGGGTAAAATAAATAGGTCGGTTAAAAGAATCACGAAATATTATAAAACCCGAATCGCTTTTCGTCAGACCACTTTTTCAAGGATATATGTCTGAAAGAAGGAAAAATACGCTTGTTATTATTTTTTGTTTCTATACATGTCGTATACTAGTATTAGTATTTCTACAACAAATGTGTCCATATACTAATAAAATTTAAGTCAAAATAAATTAAATCAATTATTAAAGCTTCATGAGTATCCATTTTTATAATCGAGTATGCATAAGTTATTTTACAAAAATCAAGACAACCAAATATAAAATGAGAACATTAGCTCGATACCATGTAGCTCGATTAGAAAAAGAGGTTATAAAGCTAGTAAGGAAAACCTTAATTAATTAATTAATGAAAGGATAGCGAAAACAACTTTGATGTTACGATGGGGTTTCCGGACTACGCGTTAACTGATCTGGTAGGTCGGTACATACTAAAGGAGATGTTTACAAATATGCCGGGAAAATAAAGGGATATACAAAGATGATACATTATTTTTTAATACAAGCGATAGAATTATAGAAAAAAACTATCAAGAAAATTAAACGCTATTTTATTGAACTTAAGTTATAAATAACACTAAACTACAATTTTAAAATAGTGGATTTGTTTGTTATAACTCAGAATATTAACGACAATACATATGTACTATTTCAGAAACTAAAAAAAGTCTGTTCTATATAGATTATAAACCCAATTTTACTCATTGCATTAAAAGAAAAAATATCCCAAGTATATCAAATAGATTATCCATGTTACAGAATGAAAATATGTTTGATAAGAATAAGGATTATTATGATGAGGCTTTAATTAGAACAAGATATCAAAGAAAAATCAATATCAGATGGATTATAAAAAAGGCAGAATGGACTACACAATATCATATAATATGCCAATAAAGGAGAAATGTCGAGAATAAAAATAGGTATAAAATGAGAGGAATAATAAAAAGACATATATTAAAAATAATTAATAATAATAATAATAATAATAATAATAATAATAATAATAATAATAATTTATAATAATAATAATAAAAATAGCCTCAAAAACAAGTATGGTTTAACCCTCATTTCAGTGAGCATATGAAAAATAATATTTCAAAAGAGTTTTAAAAAATAATTGATTAGAACTTCCCACTTAAAATAGGTTAAGTAAAATGATTAATAAAGAAACAGTTAAACTTTCATTCTCAACCCTTGCCAATCAAATCAATACTATAAAAGCTTCTAATCATGATAAAATAAACAAAATAGTGAATGGTAATACGATTGAGTCATGTGAACTATGTTTAGAGAGGAAGTGTTACTGTAGAACATCTTACAAATGCCCATTGGGGGAGGTAATTACTTAATTTCTGAAATTGTATACAAATGTAAAGTTAAGGTAGATAATTGTAAGAAGATATTCCTAGAGGAACAAGTTGTTTTTTGTTGCATCATTTAAAAATTTTAATGGTCAGTGGTAGAAAAATCTAAAATGTACTGAAGGCATTGCTCATAGTGAATTCTAAAAAGGAACTTATGAACAAACAGTTATATGTTATACGAAGATGTCTCTAGAGAAATAAATTCCTATTATCATGCCTGACCTGATCAAAATGGATTTATAATAAAACAAATTACAAGATTATGTTAAACTTTAAATGTAAGTATTGGAAGGGAATGTTGAATTAAATACAATAAATAAATACATTAGTAGGCAATCAAGTTAACATATAGGAATGAAAATAATTATAACGTTCAAAGGAGATATAGAAGTCGTTTTAATTTTTAAAAGCGTTATGGGTAATACAATTCCACCTGAGTAATTTCAATAACACGGGAATAAAAGAATCTAACAGTAAGTAACTGTAAGACATAGAAAAACAGATTAGAATGGATTAAAATAAATTTAATAAAAGGATAAAGTTGTTGAAAATTGGGTGAGAAATGGAACTGAGATGAGGATAAAAAGATAGTGTTTGAATTATAAGTTAAAATTAAACGGAGGGGATTAATAAATACTAAAGACAAAATATTAAAATATAGGTGCGGGAAATTTCGAGAAATTGGTAAATTGAAAAAAAATGACTAAACAAAATTCTTTCTAATAGAACGTAAAATTGTTATGGATGATAATGAAAAAAGAAAGATATAAGAATTTAAATAATATTCTTAGCTATTGATAAGACAGTAAATTTTCCAGTTAAATTATTAACATAACCAGTATATGATCGAAATGAATTTAAAGCATTACTATTCAACTTACCCTTTTAATTACAGTTCCCTCTTTAGAAATAAAATGTTAAACAAAGTTTAATTAGTTAAATAGTAAAATGTAAACAAAATTGATACGAAACTATCGTAGTTTGCGGGGTAAATGGTGAAACATCTATATAGAAACAAGGATTTGGAGGTGTAGTTTTGTATTTGTGAAATAAGTCAATTAAATAAATAAATTGGGCTGGAAAAATTATTAAATTATAAAAATATATATACAAAAGATTAAATTAATATTAACATATGGAAATATTATTTACAAAGTAGAAAATAGTGCGATTATTAATTCCTAAAGCTATCTATAAATTTACAAAACAAACGAAAAATATAAGAGTGGGGTGAAGGTGTGTTTAACTGCATGCACACTTAAAAGAGAGATTATGAATGTATTCATGTAATTATAAAGATTGTATTTATGCGTCTGAAGAATAGCTGTTTTGGAATATTTTTAATGACATAATATTTCAAATTGTCTGAATGACTATGAAATGATTGTAACGCATGCTCACCTACACAATATAATAGTTTCATTTTATATTTTGTTGTCTTGATTTTTGCGAAAAGATATATGTATATATATATGCATATATATATATAGATGTGTGTATACATATATATCTCATTTCGCAAATATCAAGACAAAGAATATTAAATTAAACTATTACATTGTATATATGTATGTATATATATGTATGTATATATATATATATATATATATAAATATTAAGATACAATTTTAAAATGAATATTTACAATTATTTGTATACGTAGAGAAATGTTTCGAATTTCCGATTTTTTTATCAGTGTAGGAGATGGTAATTATTGCAAGCTTGAGATTCGAACCACATTGTTAACTGTGTGGGTTTGTATTTTACTTCCCTGCGTTTGGAGATCACAAATGAAGCAAGTAAAATTAAGTATGTATGCATACGAAATCAATGAGCTATTATAAACAACCTGACAATAGTCAGCAACAGGACGTGTGTATATTGCATTTACTAATAGGTTTACAAATGCTTCCTAAAGTGTCTAATAACGATAATATTTATAATAAATATTAACAATTACTTTTCTATCTCGAGACACATGTGTTTCGAGCTCACGTTCTGTTCAGTGTCAAATATAATTACTCTCAGGCGGGAGATCCGAACCCAGTCATAAATTGGTATTTGGGCCAGATTCCTTGATGTGTTAATTTTGTATTAGATATAGATATAAACACTGTTTGATTATTTTCTTATTATTATTTAAATGATTATAAATTATATAACTTGCTTTTCCAGATAAAATTGCATTTACGTATATGAATTGTGTGTTTATTTTCGTATAAAGTGTTACTGCAGACGCCATTTGAAATATGTTTTTAATGGAGTTGCTCCATATAACTATTGCTTGAATCTATTTTTTCTTTGTTTTCTTAATATTGCTGTGAGTGAGCAGAGAGTTCTAATTGCATGCTTGTTCTTCCCCGCGGATAACTTTGGGATCGAGATCGTTATGTTCCCATCAAGTATGTCATAGCTTCACAAGAGAAACTGGACGAAGCTTAAGTCAATGTCTCTGATAGTTCTAGATGTACGTAGCCATTAATTCTTTACACGTGTAGAAAACTTGCGGTGCGAGTATACTTAGTGTTTGCTTTAATGCGTTCATCGGCGACGCATTTAATATTGATTTCTGTACAGAAAGACTTGGTTCAAAGACTCTATATTTTAAAGAACATAGGCGTGTTTATTGTGTTTATCGTAAACATATACGATGTGGATACTAACTTAATTCTCATTTTAAATTTGAAAGTTTGGAGAAAAAGCGAAAGAGTTCAATCACAGTCATCATCATCATATATGTGAATCCGAAGATGCTTTTCGCATAAGTTTTTCGAATATATTTCTCATAAGACTTATCTATTGAAAGATGTTGCGTTTTTACGGGCGTAGCCAAATGCAGATTGCCAAAACCTTTAATGAAAGTGATTTTGTTGGAAGAACTAGAATCGAACTTGAGACACCCAAGTTTTAAATGAACGTTTTCCATCACTGAACCACCGTCACTTCCTTGTTATACGCTAAATGTCGTATGATCGTCCAAGTTAGCATAAGCCGGTGTTTTGTAAATAAATAGCATAATATTGAATTATAATTATACATACAAATAATATACAGAATCCACATATTAATAAATCTTAATTAAATGATTATAAGGTTTTCAAACATCGAAACATGTTTGTTTTATAAATCTAACAAATACACTATTTCTGCATAAACTGTTCCAAATGTGCATCCAGTACAGAATATCATGTCAAAACGGTGCCGTATGCAAGTACAAATACGCTCATAATGTATCTACTTCAGTTTTGTCTTTCAATACTTGGGATCACTTTTCGCTAACTTCAGACACTATAGCGAATTTTGATCTGGAACCTTTATTTAATTAACGGTATTAGATTATCTACGAGCTCAACAGAAAAAAAATTCTAAGTTTGAAAAATGCACCTGAATAAGGTCGGATGTTCCATAGATCGAAACGAATGGCAGTTCTAATGAAATATATAATCAAATTATGAATCCTCACCTAAGAAAATCGAAAATATAATATTAGAAAATCTTGTAAACGATACAACTCAAACCAATCCAAAAAATAAAGATATGTAAATACTTGAATCAAAACGGTACATGTGTTAAAACCGGCTCATTTCTCTGATTTGTATTAGTTTCCCAGTTGTTAGATCACGTAGCTACAGTGGTGAGCAACTGAATGTTGTCACCAGTCGTATTGACACTAGTGTTATAGAATCGATAGGATTCGAGCTAGACACACCACGGTATCAGTTTACGCCAATGCCCTAATCAATATCTTAACTACCACAACCCTACTCTACCAAACTAAACAATTCCTAGTAACCTGTGCGTAAAACAATCAAGTGTCAAGTGTTCTACACTTGTTCCGATGGATTGTTTACTATACTGCGCTCCCAAGTAAGAATGTCTGAAGTTAAATTCGACACATTACTTTCAAAATTCCCTACTCAAAATTCAACACACTCCTGACAAGACATCGCTACTTCAAAACGCGCGGTTCTGTTGTAAAAACTCGCTAGTCTGAAACACGACACTCTGTTATAAATAATCCCACCTAAAAAATTCGATACACTGCTGAAAAAACTTGCTATCCACTATCCAAATCCAAAGTAAATCCGGTCTAAAATAATCAGGCATTTATTTCAATCGGAAGTATCTCACTTGCATATTAGGTGACAATATCAGGCGGTCATTTTTTCTCATGTTTTCTTCATTATTTTTGTCTGTAAATGACCCTACAGAATGCATAAAAACAGGTTTGTACCAATCGTAAGACGTTGCGTCACAAACGAGTAATGTATCTTGCTTTTGTTTGCATTTCAGATCACAGTTCAGAACAAAGAAGATTAAACATTGACACACCATGGTATCTGTTTACGTCGCTATGTACTCTACTATCTTTTACAGGGTAACTATACTATACCAAACTAATAATTCTTGGTAACCTTACCAAGGCTTTGGATGCATAATTCAAAAAAAAATGATTCAGAACTTTTTGAGGCTACCCAATAAAAATAATAATCTTCCTGGCTCATCTACAACTGAGTTCTTCGTTTATGAAGCATAACGAAAATTGACAAATGACCTTGTATTGTTTCCCAATAAACATGTAAATCACTTAAGTACATTATTGGCGCAAAGCATTGCGACAGAAAGTTATGTACTTATTAAGTTCTTTATGCAAATATCTTCCTTGTTTTCCACGTTCAGATGGGCGCTCGGTGTTGTACCTCTTCCTACATTCACTTTCATTTTCTCGTTTATTTTCATTAATTGTGAACGCTGCCAACGATCTGGAAAAGTGCCATGCATAATGACTGCACAATGATTTGTCTTCTGTTCCAGACAAAAGGAATGTCTCTTTAATTCCGCCCTCTCAGCAAATCATTCCGATATAATAAATGGCGGGAGGCTAACCGGGTTTAATGCAGGCGCAATGTTTTGGCCGCTCTTCTATGACTGAAGACTCATAAGTGATACAAGGAATGCGTAATGGGGACCGGTAACGAAAGGCTAATGAAAAGAAAATCAAAGAGAATATGTAACAAGAGTGTGAAAGTGAAAGAGACTTAGGGAGGTAGATAGATAGATAGATAGAGAGAGAGAGAGAGAGAGAGAGAGAGAGAGAGAGAGAGAGAATGCGAGAAGAGTTTGAATGGTCAAATTAAAAGAGGAAGATATAGCGATCAAGAGATTAATTGATAGAGGAACAACAGACTAAAGCGAATCAAACAGAATAAATGACGGAGCAAATGTAAGGGTCAAAGAGAATATGCCCCCTCTATAGCTATCAATATATATATATATATATATATATATATATATATATATATATATATATATATATATATCTTTCTGTTGAAATATACTTTATTTTCTTATAATATATACCAATCCTTATTCAAGAGGCTCAATGTAATTACAGACAAATATAGTGAATGAATGACAAAAGTCTATATTCCAATTTCATGGATTGATTGTTGCTGACGAGGTAAGGGCAGAATAGATTCACTAATTGATATAATAAGTGATTCATTTTATGCTACAAAACAGATACTGTCACGAATTGTTAAGGTTAACCGAATTAAAGGAATAAATTGTGAGGTGGTCAACATCACGAACTTTTGAATATAGACTTTTGTCACTCATTCACTATATATATATGTATGTATATATATATGTATATATATATATACATATATATATATATATATAGTAAGTTATAAAATATATATGGCGATTAAGCTACACTGAATATTCTGCGTTTCATCCACTATAGGATTCGTCAGGCTTATGCGCGAATTCTGTGGTTGTTTCTTGTTTTTATATATGTTGAGGATTTTTAATTAGCCAATCAGCTTTCTAGTATCCACCGCGCCCCTTCCTATCAGCCAATGGTAGCTTAATCGCCATATATATTTTATAAATTACTAACCAGCTCTACCTACGTATTGAGCACTTTTGAAGTAAATACTTAAAGTTTACGCATAAATCTATACTTTCGTATATTAAATTTATGTGAGTAAATGAAGTAGTTATACTTAGCTCCTAAAACAGTCGAGCACTCTCAAAAGAATTTATTTCACCACATTAAAAATAGATATGGAAAGAGTTAATTTCGAACCATCGCTAAAAACCATACCCACACCCAGCAAGCATAGCTATATTATTAAATTAATCCAAAAAACAGATGAACTAATACGCCGAATGCGATGGCGAGCTAATTTCTTCCTTAAAAATGAAAACGTAAACAAAAAAGAATCCTATGGTTTTAAAACCCTTAAAAATGCGAAAAACTGTAGACCTTTTGATAAACTTTGAAAATGACCTTTTAAAACAATAGAAAACAAACAAATAAATAAATTAAATAAACATGAATATACATAAATGATCACACATATATATATATGTATATATATTTATATATATGTGCATGTATGTGTTTACACATAGGTATATATATATATATATATTATATATATATATAAAAGGACAACGTCTACCTTAAACCACTAACCTAGTTCTAAACAGATCCTTTGTTCGATAAAATGCATGCCCATTGGCTGATAGGAAGAGGCGCGGTGGATACTAGAAAGCTAATTGGCTAACTAAAAATCCTCAACATATATAAAAACAAGAAACAACCACAGAATTCACGCATAAGCCTGACGAATCCTATCGTGGATGAAACGCAGAATATTCAGTGTAGCTTAATCGCTATATATATTTTATAAATTACTAACTAGCTCTACCTACGTATTGAGCACTTTTGAAGTAAATACTTAAAGTTTACGCATAAATCTATACTTTCGTATATTAAATTTATGTGAATAAATGAAGTAGTTATATATATATATATATATATATATACACACACAAAAATATGGGAGAGAAGTAGATATGATACAAGAAAAAAGATATTAGTGATTATAGAGAGAACATTACGAAATACAGAGATTATCGAGCTCAACCAGAAAAAAAGAAGGGGGAGCTCGATCGAGAGTGAAATATAGGCATGGTCCAAATAGAGAGAAATAGAGAGGTAGAAGATGTAAAGAAAGATGAGTTAAATTATTGACGGGCAAAACAAAAGAAAAGAAATGAGTCGAATACAGAACTAGAGCTAAGGGACAAGAATTAGATGGAGAGAAGTTGAAAGAAAAAAAAAAGGTTAAAAAAAGAATAAATAGTGATTAAGGGAAGTGCGATTGTGGAAACAATGCACGAAAGAGAATCAAAGGGAATTAATGAGAGAAGAAATGCAAAAGGCCAAGAAGAATACAGGCGCACACATACACGCATCTACACATGTATGTGTACAGAGAAATGGAAGAAAGAGGATAGAACAGGAAAAAGAGATATGAGTCAGTTTAGAGAGGAAGGAGAAACAACCGGATGAAAAAAAAATAATGAAAATATATAATTAGATAAAAGCCAGAGAGGTGAGGAGAGAGTGTAGGAGAGAGAATGAAAGAGAAACAAAATCAAATAGAGCGAAAGAGGAAATATGGAAAATAAGAATTTAAATTAGTGAAAGACAATAGAAAACCGAAAATACGAACTGTAACAAAATACATAACAAGAGAGAGAGAGAGAGAGAGAGAGAGAGAGAGAGGGTGGGGGAGAGAGAGAAAGGAGTTACAGTAAAAGAGGAAGATAGAGGGTGTAGGTAGGTATGTGTGTGTGTGGTAGAGACACAGGTATAAGTGAAAAGGGGGAAAAATGGACATATAATAAAAGATTAATCGATAAAAAAAGGAATAAGATAATTAAAGATAATAGAAAAAATGGTTAAATATAATATATGTATATATATATATATATATATATATATACATAATCAGCATACAGTACTGTTTCGCTGTATCACAGCTCATAAGTGCGGCTAGACAGGCAACTACCTCAAGCTAGGATCGAAAGCCGACCGAACGTACAACGGTTAAGGCTTCTAATCATTACGCTAAATGGCTCTCTGTGCTGGCAGTGAATTAATAATGCTTTGACATTGTCCGAATACCTAAGCTCGATTTGTTTACACAAAGCGCATAACTTAATTCACTTAAAGGTAATTCGTGTATCACTTCTCAATATGCTCAACCTAAGATAGGGAGCATTATAGTCATCTACATACAGTACTGTTTCGCTGTTTCACAGCTCATATATATAATTAAACAATAGTTATTTATACTTAACAGATACCAAGGTTTCATCCTTATGCAATGATCAGCGTAGAGTAATAATTCCTGCCAGTCATAAGATTCGAACACAGCCAGGAAGCCCCCTTTTGCCCCATTTGCCGAGCCTCTCCCTCAGTGTAAACAAGCAATTAAACCGCGAAGGAAGGAACATAAGACTATAAGACGATCAATTCGGGGTAGTATAATGACAATGAAAAATCGTGAACATTGAGTTGATTGCCCTAGAGATAATTTCCCAGCTAGTGCCCAAACTTAAGTATTCTTAAAGGGGATTGATAATTGTAATGAAATAATATATTTTCTTTTTTACCTACAGACACTAGTGTTTCATGTTACGCAATCATCAATGCAGAGTAACAACCACTGCAGGTCATATATATATATATATATATATATATATATATATATATATATATATATATATATAATTATAAAACTCAAATGATCTTGTAACGATGTATGTAACCCACTTGTAACGATGTATGTAACCGGTTTACAACATCCGGTTGCGCATGTGCGCATGACCTGCGCACTGAAATATTAACGTTATAATTTCGAAATTATTATTTAACATGGGAAGAAGAGGGATTAAAATAACTTAAACGTAATACAGAAATGAACGATGTAAAAAAAAAAGCAGACAGTGTTAACAATTGTTTATTTGGATAATTTAAACGCGAAAAAAAAAGAACAATTGGGACGCTGGAATATTATTTCAAAATTATTATCTAACATGGTAAGAGAGGGGTTTAATATAAACAAAAACACAAAAGAACACTTGGGGCGCTGAAATATTAACGTCATTATTTCGAAATTATTGTTTAATATAGGAAGAGTGAGGTTTAAAATAAACAAAAAACAAAAGAACAGTTTGGACGCTGAAATATTAACGTTATTATTTCGAAATTATTATTTACCATGGGAAGAGCGGGGTTTAAAATAACTTATTAATACAGAAATGAACGATGTAAAAAAAGCAGATATATGAACATTATTTAACTATAATAAGTATTATTGTATTTGTTCAGTGCACAGTTAACTATAAGTATGGCCAACCACTTATAATTAAGTAACTGCATTTTTTTTTAAATCAGTTATAATAAACAGAACGCCTCATTGAAATCTATCTATATTATTTTTTTATTTTAATATACTTTTATAGAAATGTTTCTATTATGTCAAAAAAGTCTATTTTCTTTACGTCACAAGTGTCACGCTCATACATGAATTCCGTAGCTAATATAACATACTGACCCACCACCGCGTCACGGGTAGTCTAGTATATATATATATATATATATATATATATATATATATATATATATATATATATATATATATATATATATATATATATATATATATATATACTAGGAGTTCAATCTGGCGTTGCTCGAGCCATATGCTAATAACTTTATATGCATATGTATATATATTAATGAATAAGTTAATAACTTTATATGCATATATATATATATATGCATATATATATATATATTCATTAATATATATACATATGCATATAAAGTTATTAACATAGGGCTCGAGCAAGGCCAGATTGAACTCCTAGTATATATATATATATATATATATATATATATATATATAGAGAGAGAGAGAGAGAGAGAGAGAGAGAGAGACAGAGAGAGATAGAGAGAGAGAATCCATGTGATTGTTTTACTTTAATAGAATGTTCTCGAAAGAACTCGTAGCATTAGTGACCAATCGATTTAAATAACCCCCATTACATCGACGATCAGCAAGATCGACACCCTTTACTATAAAGCTCTATCCCAGTTGCAGTAGAACCTTCTATGTTGAATTTTTCTTTTCGTGAACTGCAAGACTTTAGAATTCGTCCTGCTGTGCGTCTTTCACGACTGTATTGACGTGCGGAACTTTAAGGCCAATGTGAAGTTAGCAAAAGCCATACATAATTAACGAGGCATGCGTCAGTGTTCAGAGGAAGAGATAGAAATGGACAAAAGATAGAAACACAGAAATGGATATGGGGATAACAACTGAAATAATAAAAATAAATGAAAGAAAGAAATAAACCCGCTTCGAAAACATAGAGAATTAGACATCGCATCGAGATGATGTAAAAAGTTGACAAAAAATACTAATAAAATTAGGAAATGAGGAAACAACTGTAAGAATCAGACAGAATTAATAACAGGAGGGGCATAGGAATATACATATACATACATAAATAAATACATGCATATACACACACACAAGCATATATATGTATATGTATATATATATATATATATATATATATATATATATATCGAGACCATTATTTTAATTTATCTATCATCGCTAAATCAATTTTTCCCATGTCGTTGCTAAGCAACAATGATAAAACAACGGAACGTGAAAATTCTACTGTGGGTAAGTTGATAGCGAGTGTTTTTTTTTGGGGGGGGGCATGACGTGATCTGTAGGTTGAAACTCCGCGCGTAAATTTCTTAAGTTTTTTTTTATATTAATTGTAAAGAATTCTATAAGACTTGAAAATGTACGTGCTTTTCTATTTTGTTTTGCATGGCATGATCTGTAGGTTCAAACCCCGCACATACATTTCTTAATGAGTTTTTTTTCATTAACTGTAAAGAAGTTTATCTCTATCTCTTCCCTACTTATTTATAAAAGGAACTATGTGTGTGTGTGTGAGGTTGTTCCTTATAAACTCCAAAATGACTGGAGCGATTTAAAAAAAAAATTCACACACATGTACCTTATACAGCTGGGGGTGGTTTTAGATAGGTTTTGTAACTGAGTAACGAAAAAACTGTTCAATTTTGGCCAACGTTAACAGTTTTATGCAGCCTGCCAACATAATTGCATTCAAAAAGTTTTACCACCAACAAGCAGAATGAATCAGCCTATAAAATCAACATTAGGTTCTTGATATGACAGAGGCGCGTTCAAAATGAACGTTTCTGTTTAGAGTATAATTGGATCATTTTACTTGATATTTGAATTTAACTTAATTTAAGTCATTATATAACATTAAAAATAATTTCATAAAATCAACAGTTGGTTCTCTACAGTGCAATGTAGACTACAATAATTGTGGACTAATTCATTACAGGGAGACTCGTGATCAATGTTTTATCACATGGTGTGAAATTCAGACACGACTCATGTGTTAACTCAAGTTCGGAACTCCATGCAGTTTATCTAACAGCTATGCAGAAAGATAATAATTATTTTTTAAATGTTTTTTTCAAGTGAAAATATAGAAGGATACCACAAAATGTTCGACATTACCAATGGAAATAACAATTTACTCATTACTTTCGAGGCTTATTTTACCTAAGTGTACTATTATTGAGAGCATAGTATTTTTTTTTAATTGTTAGCCAAGTAGGTATATCTATCATATTTTCTTAGGAATTGTCAGTGGGTAAATATCTGTTATGCTTGACAAACGGTTCGAATCTTTGATAGGAGGTACATCTCCTTTGTTGGTCATTTCGACAACCTTACAACTATTGAAATATTTGAATTAAAGTTTATTCATGATTTAAAAACGAACGTATACTAAACCCTTAGATATTCAACGGATTCATTCGAGTTCATGAGTTCATTGATACAGAACTGTTGATGTGGAAGAGTCAGTTGACCAGAAACACCATGAGATGAAATACGCATGGAATTGAGAGAAAGATGCCCGAATAAGTACGTGGTTACATATAGTCTCTTCGGAAGTACATTTCTTGAAAGCACTTCACTATATGCCAAGAAAACAAACTTTCACTCGAATGTAATGACATGTGTTATTTAATTTTTACGTGAAAAAAAATCTGAATTAATATTACACACTATTAATCACAGTGGTGTGAGATTTCACTTTACAACAAATAACATCAAGCATTGCAAAAAATCAAAGCTATATTGCTTCCGGGCGACAAATACCCGATGTGTTTCAGAATTCTTATTTGAACAGTGATGCCTAAAAGTGTTCAAGAATATATTAATCGTTTATACGAAGCATATCAGCCACTAATGCAGCAGCTGTCGTAGTGATTGTACTGATAGTAATGATAGCGGTGATTTGAATAGTGCCTGGAATGCTCCTATCTCCAAGCCAATGGCGTTTACAAGATGTATGGTATAAACCATACACGTCCTTCCATAGTTCCATAGATAGTTCTAGATATTTTACCTAAGGGTACTATTATTGAGAGCATAGTATTTTTTAAAATTATTAGCCAAGTAGGTATATGTTTCATCTTTTGTCAGGAATTGTCAGTGGGTAAATAACTGTTATGCTAGACAAACGGTTCGAATCTTTGATAGGAGGTACATCTTCTTTTGTTAATATGTTAAGATGGAATGTTTGCGTACACAGTCTTGTATTACCAATTGTTCTCTCATTTAAGTACTAATTAAGTTCAAGGTTTCTTTTCTTCAGTCGTGTTAGGAAACCGGTATAGCGACATGGTTTCGTGTAATACAGAAGGTAATTTTTTTCTTTTATTATATAAAAGAAAAAAGTGTGTGGGTATTTGTATGCCTGCCAAAAACTTTCGACACACGCAATGGATCTTGACAAGATCGATATAATTTTGAAGCCCGACATCTCGGACGACAAATATACAAAATGTTGACCCGAAACATTAATTCCCTTACTCTCAACCCGGCCGTTTTTTTTTCAAGGAGGGGATCGTATTTCGTCGACATTTTCGCAAGTCAACGTCTCATTTCGATTGATTATCATTAATTCCAACACTCGCGATGCTCAGTTGCACGATGGACTCGTCAGCTAAGACGTTACGTATTTTTTCACCTTTTTTTCTCCGAGTTACCGGTTCGAGGCTACCGGCCTTCTATCACATTTTTAATACATCTCTCCACCCAAACTGTCTATTGCTATTTTGATTTCCCCCGAACCCCACTACTATCACTTTTTAAAAAAAAATACCTCTCTCCCCACCCCACCCGGGTTTCCTTACTACACGGCCTCAACACACCCGGGCAACCCGGTTACCCCGTTAATCATGAATAAGTTGACACTACAAAAGGACATGAAGCAGACTGAGATGGAATGGAAATAATAATGATGTGCCATTTGCAATTTGCCTGTTACTAAATAAGTTAATATATAGATAATAAGTAGAAGACTAATAACGTTACAGTGACTAGAAAAAAACATTTGAAAACGGGGCACAATTCGTATATTCTGTTTGTAAGACTTATATAATTTCCAATATGTTCGCTGTATATGATTCCATATTGCTACAGCATTGTAAATGTGCCTGTTACTTTATCCCCAAGCACACTCTGCGTCGTGCGAATGATAAAAATTACAAAGTTGTTCATAAATATATAAAAGAAAGGAAAAACATAAAAATAGAAGAATGAGGTCACTAGAAAAGATGATAAAGACAACCGGATTGCGAAGATGTCAAGCCAGGGAGTTATTTTGATAGATTAATATCCAGAAAAATAAACACACACACAAAGTAAACAAGAAAAGTATATATTAACGCCGAACAAGAGGAAAATGAGAAGCAGAGAACGAATCCACGCCAACAAATAAAATGAGATGTTTGATTCCAATTATTAATTGTAATAGGACGAAATAATTCATAGGGAATCGTTCGGCGAATAAATATATTCATGGGGACAGAATTTAATCTATTTTCTACCGGAATGTTCGCCTTGCTATGCGATTCCTCATCCATTATTCAAGAATATTTGTCCAACAAAGCCTTAAAACCTCACATAGTTATAAATTCTAACCTCGGCACTGTCCCTTTGTTACCTTTTAACCTTTGCCACCTATGAGAACGTATTTACACAGTGAATCGTCTGTCAATGGCCGCTCAAGTGTTTTATAAAAGACTCCATAGTACAAAGTTATTGATTTGATGGATATATATATATATATATTAAATACAAACACATACACCCACACACACACACACACACACACACACACACACACACACACACACACACACATATATATATATATATATATATATATGACTGACAAACATTCTTCAGGAGAACACAAGGCTTTTAGAATAGCCTAAAGTTTGGAACAATCACGACATTTGAAAATGAAACGAACTGGTGGGAACTGAAAGCTCAAGCCTTACAAGATGCGGCGGATAAGTGTGATTTTTAATCATTCTCCCAACATCTGTGGTATTTGGTTATATTTCAAGGAGGGCATCTCCAATATGTTCGTCTGTTAGCATTTTCCTTATTGGTAAAAAAGAAATTACTATCGCTGGGCTGAACAAATTTCAAATATTTAAAACAGAGAACTTACTGTGGATCGGTGAGTGATTGATGATATACCTCAGAAGCCAACCATCGAGAGGCCTGCTGGCAGTCAATCCATGTCCAAGAGTGAATTGGCTGTAAAACAACTTTTAAATGGTAAGGTTCTAGGTGATGACGGCATACCTGCAGAAGTATACAAATGTGGAAGCCAACTGCAATCAGGAAGCTAAGTGCTCTATTTTCATTAATATGGGAAATTGGTACCGTACAACAACAGTTCATAGACGTGCCAATTATTAACTTGTTTAAGCACAAAATAAATACGTGTGAGTTTGTTAACCATAGAGGAATTTCTCTTTTATCTGTCGCTGGTAAGATTCAAACCTGTGTAATATTAAACAGACTGAATGGTTCAAGTTGTAAAACTCTGCGCCAAGAAACCCAGTGTGATTTTAGGGCAGGAAAAGTCACTGTGGATATGATCTTCAGCCTACGGCAACTAGCAGGGAAAGCGAGGGACCAGAATAAGGACTTGTTTCTTACATTCATTGACCGCACAAAGGCGTGTGATACCGTATAAAGGGATGCCTTGTGGATTGTTTTGCGAGGCTCGGTATTACAGAAAAAATATTAAATGTTATCGTCTCCTTTGAATGGGGAATGATGGTGACACTACAATCTGGGTATGTCCAAAGTAAACCATTTGAAGTGTCAAATCACACTAAGTAAGGATATGCCCTTGCCCCGATCCTATTTGCCCTTTTCTTTTCGCTAATGCTTGAGACAAATTTCAATAATACCTGGGATGGTGCAGGTATTAAGTATCAATCGAGTGGAGGATTATTTAATCAGCAACGGTTCAAGGCCAAAACTAGGGCTTCTGTGCAAACTGTTCTTGATAGCGTTTATGATGATGACTGTGCTCTTGTCACCAATAATCTTGATAACATGCAAAACATCCTCAACAACTTCTAAGATGCATGTAGGGCATTCAGTTTTATAATTAGCATAACAAACACTGAACTTATTCCCCAGACGAAACCAAACGCTATGCCTTCACAACTAGTGGTGTATGTTGATGGTAGAGCTTTGAAAAAAGTTTATTCCTTTACAAACCTCTAATCTGTTGTCTGATGATGTTAAATTTGAAAAGGGCATTGAAAATAGAATTAATAAAGATCGTGAAGCATTTGGTAGGTTTAGACACAGACTCTGGAACAGTCACGATGTGTCTCTAAAAAGAAGTCTACCAATCTGTTGTTCTGTCTACATGATGCAGAAACCTGGACCTTGTATAGCAAACATATGAATCAACTTTATCCCTTCCATATGAGATGACTGAGTTCTATTTGCAATATTGGATAGCAAGATCGTGTTCCAAATGGTGAAATCACTGGTATTGAATCATTTTGGATCAGGATACAAATGCGATGATCGGCTCATCATGTGAGAATGGATAACTCAAGAATTCCTTAGCAACGTTTTCTTAGGCAAATTCTTGCCGCACAATAGGGTGCCCTGCTTCGTTACAAGGATGAACTAAAAGACAACCGTAAGCGTTGTGAATCTTTTCTGAGCTCCTGGAGGAGCGCATCAGGGAATCACAGCGAACTGAAGAATATGTGTTTTTCTAGGGACCATAGAATTGGAACATGACCGTCGTCGGCATTGGAATGACCTTCGTGAAAATATGAAGACAAAGCACCAGAAACGTCTACAAAAATGATAATTTATGCAACTGCGGTTTCAAAGTACGAAGCAAAGCAAGGTTTTCTGTTCTCTCGCGAAGGCATCTTTGGCCGACAGGCATATGCAGGTTCACCGTCTGCGGAGGAAATTGCCGGACGTCTGCATGATTGTAATTATACATGCGGTATCACAGCGCTTCGGAGCTGCTGAAAATTGTATACTGAACCCTCATTGATCGTCTTTGATGAGAGAATCAACGATATATATATATATATATATATATATATATATATATATATATATATATATATATAGTAGTATATTTGGGAAGCATTTTTCCTCTTATGCATATTTTGTTGAGCAGCAGGGATAAATCATGTTTGTTTTTCTTCCTACCGTACATAACACACTTCTCGCATAGAAAAAAACAAACTTTAAACAGTGATTTATCACTCATCACAAAAATCTTAAATGACTTATAATAATCCGACATCCAACGATACTTTGCTAAAAACTAGTAACGCCGTGCATGCTTTGAAATGTTCTATAGGGAATGAGTTTCCCAAAATAATTCACTGATTGGCATGATTCTCACCGGCTTACATGTTACGTGTAGCAGCTCTATCTAACAGCTCCAGAGACCAACATCCAGTAGAGCAGGACACCCCTAAAACTGAAACCAGAAATATATTAATAAAAAAATACCGCAATTTTAGCTGGAACCTTCGACTCTGCACCACATAAACTCTACTCATTCTCATAAAGAAACCTACCATAAATCAGGCTCAATGTGTAGGAGGAGAGGATACGGTTAAGTGCTGTTAAACGATTAAATCGAATTTTTCAAGAAATTCACTAAACCTAGTTTTTTAATTCATTACGCGCCTGAAGACGAGTCATACGAGTGAAGAACGTTCGCAGCTACGACGAATTTCTTTTTACACTCGAACACGACGTTTGAAAGGAGAAACAAACAAGAATTATTCCTACTGGTCAACGAATACATGCACACACACACGCACGCACATACACACATACATACACACATATATATATATATTACCTGGAAAATCACATCTACAATTGAATGCAAATTAAAATTGACAAAAATGCAAAAATGCAATAAAACAACAACAAATTAGAAGCTCGATATTCGTCTTGTGATAGAACAGAGATCAAAATACATAGTTTTTATATATATATGTTTTCCAAATTTTAAAATAAAAATGGTATTGTAAAATTATTTTACTATTGTTTCAAATAATTTCAACGTAAAATAGGTATGCTAGTATAAATTCAAGATTTAAAAGTAATCATTTTTTTGTTTGTATTTTCTTTATTGCGTCAATAATAAAAAGCAAATTGATCACAAATAAAGATAACAAGCAGAAAAAAGTCATAAGAAAATTCACTTAAGTGGATATACATTAATTGCTACATTCAGCATTTTAAAATGTCTAGTGTACTGTGTGTGTGTCATCGTCTATGAGTCCGTTAGTTTAAAAGGAAGAAGTGGTGTTCACTAAACTGATCTACTAATTGATTTAATGTTAGATACAAGGTATAATCTGCTTCCGTAGGGTAGTCGAAAATAAGTCTTGACGCAACGTACTTAAAATAAAGTCGATCTAAAATGCATAAAATTAATTTTAAAACTAGTATCGATGCCTATACGTTTTTATTATAATCATATTGCCATTATCGTCATATTGAACTGCCTTTAATGCGTTCAAACTGTGAATAACCTATAACATATCTTATTTAATTTGTGTTGAGCAATTTCATAAGATATTTATGGAGAAACATATAGTACTATAGTACATATAGAAATATATAGTACTAAACAATGACACGAAACACATGCGATAATATTAGTTGTTGCAAATGTTCCCGCCTTTTTTTATAAGAAACTCGAAGAATTTTGACAAGAAAAGTAAATTCTTGTGGGACCCTAGCTCCAAGTTTTTATGCGAACCCCATCGACCAAAAGTGTCGTTTAATTATCGCAAAATCACACTTCATCTTTTCACCCATTTCTCTACATGTCTGATGGCTATCTTTTCAAAAGTATCCTGAGTGGATCTTTCTCTATTTTGCTTAAGCTCTTGGAATGGGAAACGCCATTGAATCAAAATTACCGTCTTTGAATCCGGTAGACCAATCTCCAACAGTTCTCTCAGCTATAGTGTTTTCTCCATATACGGCACAAAAATCCTTGGTCACTTAATTCGCTTTTTGACCTGATTAAAGCTGAAAAGAAGGAGGTGTCGAAAGCGTTATTTTTATCTACTTGACAATCCATTTGATAGTTTTCAAAAACGAGAAAAGTATATGAACAAAACACAGAGACTATTATTTCGCAGAACAGAATAAGTACCTTCTAATGATATATAAGACTTTGCTAAATATCAAAACATATTTTAGATCAAAACATTTCTATGAAACGGTGGGAACTAATGCAACAACCGGATTTATAATAAATACATTTTGTAAACACTTTCCATACATGAATTAGGTTTTGTACATAAGACGTAAACAATATAAATGAAAATTTTCAGACATTAGACTTTCATCAGTGAGTCACGGATGTTGTTTTTCTTTGCCATTTTCGAACGAAGAAGATTGTTATAGTCTAAAATCATGTAGATAAAATGCTAATCACGTGTCTATAGATAAGGTTTATATATCGAGAATATAAAATTTTAAAAACTTAATTCGATGCTTAAATAATTTTTTCAATAAATGAAAACGATATAACTGAAAATTCACAAGGCGTCATCACGGATTTAAAGATATTGGTCTTTTTCCATTGTTGATCTATGACGACGAATGCCGAAGATAGCCGACTTCTCCCGGTGTCATATGGTGACAGTTGTTAATGTCTGTAATTTGTGTGAGGAAAAATCTGTTCATGTGTGTATAGGATTTATTACATATAAACAGCGTTTTTATCTATACAATAATGTGCGTCTACATACTTTCGAAACAAAAATATCTAATCTATTTACTCACTATTTCTACTTTATGTAAATAATGTCTCTAATTAATACCGTTGCTTATATTGCAGATTAACTTAATTGTTGTCTACTTTTATTTACACTGTACACATATTGTTTACTTATAACGTGTGTTTCAACAATGCCGGTTTGCAGCATCTTTTAAGTAATAGTGCCTTTAATAACTTATGTTAACGATTTACGGAATATCAAGTTATTGCAAGTTGCTGCGGAATATCTGTAACAATATAATATATGATTACGGTAACTAGAATCACATAAAATGCAGTTTTGAAATAGCAGTTCGAATCTGAAATCACGACACCATATAACTTTCGAATTTAACGCATATTATTTTTTAGCATTTTGTTTTTTTCTTAGCATTATGACTTGATGTTCGTGTCATCTCAGTGTTCCAAACAAGCACAACTACTACTGAATGCTATTTGTCCGAATCGAGTGACACAGACATAGAGATAATCAATGAACGAAAAAGAGAGTGAAAACTTTTCATTGCTAAAAAAAATCCTTTAGTATTTTTAACTTAACTTTTATATCATTTAGATTCTCCCGTATAAACAGGCCTCTAAACTCCAGTGTTGTAGCAGTTTGGGTCTCCCATAGAAACCCAAAAGAACAAACAATACTAATTTCAAGTGCGTCTTCCTAAAGAAATTTCTAAACAAACAGAGAAAGAGAGAGATAGAGTAAGGGGGATAGATGAGAAGAGAAATAAGAATAACCTACAATACTTTGTCGCACTTTAAAGTTATTTGCATCACGTTTTGCTTTTGACACAAAGACACGTAATTCGATTTTCGAATTATTTTTATTCAATACTATGGCATTATTTTTATCTTATGCCATGAGATAAATTAACAAACGCTACTATTTTCGATATCTTCTTAATAATAAGATTTCCGTTTCATAGGAGAAAGAGAGAGTGATATATATATATATATATATATATATATATATATATATATAGAAGGAGCGGTCGTGTTGCCAATGACGTGCTTATCGACGTGTAAATTTGACTTACATAATCTTTACGTATAAATTCGGGCAAAAGTGTCTGAAAGATTCAATTTTTAAGTGTTAGTTTATTGTTATTATTATTATTATTATTATTATTATATTATTATTATTATCATCATTATTAGTATTGTCGTTGTTGTTATTGTTATCATAATCATCATCATTATATTATTGTTGTTATTATTATTATTACTATTAATGTTGTTGTCATCATCATCATAATCATCATCATTATATTATTGTTATTATTATTATTACTATTAATGTTGTTGTCATCATCATCATAATCATTATTGTTGTTATTATTATTATTATTATTATTATTATTATTATTATTATTAATACATTGCCGTTTAACTCAAAATCCGTTTCAGGTTTGACTTTTTACCTGAAATGCCCCGATCGACTATTATCATTAGAAGCAAGATATTAATTTAGAGAAGTTTGTAAAAGACATCATTATGAAAATAAGTCGCGGTACATAAAACGCCTAATAGTCACATGTCTGTTAATGGTCAGGCTCATCATTGCTTAAGTTCGGTGATCTGGTTGGAACCGGTGTGTCAATGTGATTTTGCCGTATTCGTCTATGTTATATATATATATATATATATATATATATATATATATATATATATATATATATAATAATTTTTTTTTACTATAATAATTAAATACCTACAGACACTAGTGTTTCATCCTTTCGGGAATCTTCAGTGCAGTGTGTCACGATTAATACCATCGAGCGATTCGAACTCGGCAACACGAGGCATCTCTGGCTCGATTAGCAAAGACCGTATCAATTCGGCTATTATTAACCGCGTGAAATAACGTTGAATTTAAACATTTTAATTTTAAATGTTCTTTACCTCAGTCAGACAGTGATCTAATCGTTATACGATGGTCTATGCATAAGAGCTAAGTTGACCGACTTTAATTCAACTGAAAGTGTTACACCGTTAAGAAACGAATTTCTTAAAGGGGCTGTAATAATTTTTTTTTTTGACTATAAGAATTAAATACCTACATACACTAGTGTTTCATCCTTTCGTGAATCTTCAGTGCAGGTGTATATATATATATATATATATATATATATATATATATATATGTATATATATATACGTATTCACACACACACACACACACACACACACACACACACACACATATATATATATATATATATATATATATCTTAAAATGAATACTAGTATCTGATTTAACCTTTAAATTATAGGTTTATTATGGATGCAAAAGTCTCAAGATATAGTTGAAGATGGTCTGAGTTTGTAGCGGCCAGAAAATTTTGAGAATAACACCCAAGCTGAAAATAATAGTTTTATTATCCATTTCTTAAAAATTGGCTTTTAAAAACATTATTTTTTCATTAATTATTCGTCATTTTAGGGCCGCTTCCTTATGATAACATGTATGCTTGTTTCTTTTAATTTCCGTTCTTTCATTTTTTTCTGTCTACTTATTTTCCTTCCTTTTATCTCTATCTCTTCTATTATATAGGAAGTTTGTCTGTGTGTGTATGTGTGTGTGTGTGTGTGTGGCTGTCTTATTGTGTGTGTCTGAATTCGTTTACGATGAACTTGAACCCAACTTGACCGATTTGTATGAACTTTATGTGACCGGCAGTGGTCTTCTATAATAAAAATAAATCGATAACAGAAGTGGAAGGTTATTTTGACAAAGGTTAACAGCTTACACAGCCTAACACACTAAGTGCAGTTGAGAAGTGATATTACGAACTAAGCCGAAAGGCCCGGCATATAAAATCAACAATAGGTACTGTGATATAACGGGGATCCTTTGCATTGAATGTTTCTGTTTAGAACACAATTTTATCATGATACTTGACTTTTGCCCTTTAAAGTTAAATTTGTCTATATTTCATCCATTATTTCTCTTCTTTTTTTATCTCGTACTTTTATATTTCCATTATCTCTATATTTCCTTCTTTTTCGTCAATGCATCTTTCTTTTTCTCTTTTTTGTTCACGTATTCTTCTAATTATTACTTGTCTTTTTCTCTTTTTTGTTCACCTATTCTTCTAATTATTACTTGTTTTTTTTCTCTTTTTTGTTCACGTATTCTTCTAATTATTAATTGTCTTTTTCTCTTTTTTGTTTACGTATTCTTCTAATTATTACTTGTCTTTTTCTCTTTTTTGTTCACGTATTTTTCTAATTATTACTTGTCTTTTTCTCTTTTTTGTTCACGTATTCCTCTGATTATTACTTGTCTTTTTCTCTTTTTTTGTTCATGTATTCTTCTAATTATTACGTGTCTTTTTCTCTTTTTTGTTCACGTATTCTTCTGATTATTACTTGTCTTTTTCTCTTTTTTGTTCACGTATTCTTCTAATTATTACGTGTCTTTTTCTCTTTTTTGTTCACGTATTCTTCTGATTATTACTTGTCTTTTTCTCTTTTTTGTTCACGTATTCTTCTAATTATTACGTGTCTTTTTCTCTTTTTTGTTCACGTATTCTTCTAATTATTACGTGTCTTTTTCTCTTTTTTGTTCACGTATTCTTCTAATTATTACTTGTCTTTTTCTCTTTTTTGTTCACGTATTCTTCTGATTATTACGTGTCTTTTTATCTCCCTGTCCGATAATGTTCTTCTGATCTCTATAAGTTCGTTCTCTTTCTGCGAGTCTTTATAATTCCTATCGTTAAAAGCCATTACTCATTCTTCTGCTAATCTGAAATAATCTATCAAAGACTGTTAAAAATAGCAAATGCCATTCAAATCTCCAAGGAATCTTACCGACTTAATAAAATTAGATATCCCATGTGATTTCGTCTTTTCCGTTTTATTATTTTTCCTTTCATATTTAACTTTGTATAAAATGTCAACGCAGGCAAAACTGGGCGGAAGGTCATGCAAATAAAGCTCACTTATGTAAAATAAACGTACACAACGAGATCACAACGGTCTTAGTCCAGCTCCCGCAAAGAAATGGGGAGGATTTACTAAAATAAGAGATTATCTATGGCATGTTGGATCAGTATTTGTTTGATAAATTCTTAAAACTTTCTCGTCTTTTTTAATTTTATAATCATTTTTAAATGCGTATTTACTTCAAACGAGACCAATAGAAACTGGGACGCAAGAAGCAACTGTTAATTAGCCACTACACTAACAAGGACATACTCAGCAGGGAGTTGTGTGGTTAGATGTCTGTTCATATAACATTTAACGGTACTAGCGCACTTATTAGTCCTCGCTATTTTTTACATAATATTTTCTAGCTTAATTAAAGTTTTATGATAGCTATTTTTATTAAATTGTAAGATTAAAGTACAGAATAGGTACAAAAGACCCTCCTCTCCCGTATTAAGAATGGCTTTCTAAATAACAACCTTATTATTACAACAAAGATAAATAAGTGCACTAGTACCCACTTTACTTTATGCATCTTAGTTGAAGAAACACGATACGAGGAAGAAATTTTTAAACTGCCGCAGTTCGAGCCAATAACGTTAAAGAGTAAGAGTCTCTTCGACGACCAGAGAATCTGTACAATAAACGGCGTTGGATCCTTCTGTTTATCAGGTGTGTCTTGAGTATTTATGCTAATACTCCACAGGTGTTACGAGTTTGTCACAATACGTTTCATTAGGTTTGTAGAAGTAGCAAATTGCGGCGATGGAGCAGATGCTGACCATTACTTGACATTGAGAGACCTATCAGATTGGAGACTCTGTGTTTAGAACCCGGACTAATTAAGAGAAACAAAGACTAGTGTTTGAGGCACCGGTTTCTATATGAGAACAATATTTCATGCAGAGTCAAATAGTAGCTTTGAAGAGATATAGGATACTGTGAATCCTTTTCTAGCGCGGTAACTTGGTCCAGCCGCCTTTGCAGAAGCTTTAATAATCTCTTCTATGAATTGACTGCTGCCCCTGATAGTTTTCTCATGATCTTTTATACCAATACGTCACCACTCAGAAAAGTCAGTAATCATTCGAGAATAAGGATTAATAAAATGGATGGATTGTACGCCAAAGCATAAGAAATATATCATGAGATGATTGAAACTAACAAATTTAATGAATAAATTCCATTACTTATCAGATCTTTTTATTTAAAATATGTGTTGAAATTTCATTTGTGGCTGTTATGTTGTAGTAAACAGGTTAACAGTTCAGTGGTAATGTGTTCTATAAAAATTTGATAAAATTAAAGCTATTTATTACAATTCCATCTGAGGCTAGGCACGTGGATGAGAAAGGAAAATTCGTTTCAAAATCTTTGGCAAGATGAGTTCTTGCTGTGAATGTCTGCTAATAAAAACAAAGCTATGATTAACAGTTAGCTACTCATACGCCGTTGTGTCCTGACTACAGTTCACTCATTAACACTTATCCTGAGTTTGTTTCGGGCCTTGATAAGTGGTGACTCTTATGCAAAAATTGTTCATTCCAGCACCTACCATGGAAATAATAATACGTTAAAAAAAAGCATTAGAAACGCCCCTTTGTGAGAAATTGACTGAGAGAAGACCGGTGATAGTCCGTCATTAAATTGCAAAGTCGCCTTTGTAATCTGCTAAGGCAGCAATGTTCGACGCAAAAAAAATACTTACTCAGATCTTTTATTGGTATTCAATTTGAGAACATATTTGGCTCTTTTATACGTAGAACCCTTCATGGAACATTGAGTAATGATATTAAATTAATACACCGATATATTTACATTGCAGCCTTTTCAAATTGACAATACGGAAATAATGCGCAAATATTATTTTCTGACCGCCTTTATTTGGAGGTGATGACCAGCAACAATACCTGTTAAACTCCATGTTTTAAAATAACACTAATGATGATTACTATACAGCTATTTTACGGCGTGATCTGTCTGGTTCAACGAGTTGACAGTTCCCGCACGTCTGTTTACAATTTTTCTTCTTTCTTGGCCTTTTGGTCAAGATCAAAGTGTAGTATCTGTTCCGGCAGATACTGCACTTAAGATAATTTGTACCAGTCAATGGAGGGGAAACCCTCTATACTGGGACAATTATTATTTTTGGTAACCAGAGTGACCCCTTTTAGGGGAGCTGGTTTTTACCTCACATTAAAAACGGCCTTGTGCCTAATTTGCTCAGTGGGGGAGCAAATAAACACCATCTGTTCCGGCAGATAGTGCAAGCTATGACTAGCTATGACTAGCTATGAGTAGCAAAGACCAGATGTGGGGGCAACCCCACATGCCTGACCTTTAACCAGCTCCCATTTCCCACCTCTCGGGAGCTGGTCCCCTTTTTCCCTTCCCCCTCCCTTCACTCCTCACATTAAAAATTGGCCTTGTGCCTAATTTGCTCGGTGGGGGAGCAAATAAATACCATCTGTTCCGGCAGATACTGCAAGCAAAGACCATATGTGGGGGCGACCCCACATATAAGACCTTGGTCAATGTAGGGGCAACCCTTCATACCAATTGTCACTATCCAGCTCCCCTACTCCCCGGGGAGCTGGTCCCCATTTCCCCTTCACTCCTCACATTAAAAATTGGCCTTGTGCCTAATTTACTCGGTGGGGGAGCAAATAAATACCATCTGTTCCGGCAGATGCTGCACTTAAGATAATTTGTACCAGTCAATGGAGGGGAAACCCTCTATACTGGGACAATTATTATTTTTGGTAACCAGAGTGCCCCCTTTTTGCCTACTTTTAGGGGAGCTGGTTTTTACCTCACATTAAAAACGGCCTTGTGCCTAATTTGCTCAGTGGGGGAGCAAATAAATACCATCTGTTCCGGCAGATACTGCACTTAAGATAATTTGTACCAGTCAATGGAGGGGAAACCCTCTATACTGGGACAATTATTATTTTTGGTAACCAGAGTGCCCCCTTTTTGCCTACTTTTAGGGGAGCTGGTTTTTACCTCACATTAAAAACGGTCTTGTGCCTAATTTGCTCAGTGGGGGAGCAAATAAACACCATCTGTTCCGACAGATACTGCACTTAAGATAATTTGTACCAGTCAATGGAGGGGAAACCCTCTATACTGGGACAATTATTATTTTTGGTAACCAGAGTGACCCCTTTTAGGGGAGCTGGTTTTTACCTCACATTAAAAACGGCCTTGTGCCTAATTTGCTCAGTGGGGGAGCAAATAAATACCATCTGTTCCGACAGATACTGCAAGCTATGACTAGAAAAGACCAGATGTGGGGGCAACCCCACATGCCTGACCTTTAACCAGCTCCCATTTCCCACCTCTCGGGAGCTGGTCCCCTTTTTCCCTTCCCCCTCCCTTCACTCCTCACATTAAAAATTGGCCTTGTGCCTAATTTGCTCGGTGGGGGAGCAAATAAATACCATCTGTTCCGACAGATACTGCAAGCAAAGACCATATGTGGGGGCGACCCCACATATAAGACCTTGGTCAATGTAGGGGCAACCCTTCATACCAATTGTCACTATCCAGCTCCCCTACTCCCCGGGGAGCTGGTCCCCATGTCCCCTTCACTCCTCACATTAAAAATCGGCCTTGTGCCTAATTTGCTCGGTGGGGGAGCAAATAAATACCATCTGTTCCGACAGATACTGCAAGCAAACACCATATGTGGGGGAAACCCCACATATAAGACCTTGGTCAATGTAGGGGCAACCCTTCATACCAATTGTCACTATCCAGCTCCCCTACTCCCCGGAGAGTTGGTCCCCATTTCCCCTTAACTTCTCACATTAAAAATCGGCCTTGTGCCTAATTTGCTCGGTGGGGGAGCAAATAAATACCATCTGTTCCGACAGATGCTGCAAAGCTAAGACTAGCAAAGACCAGCTATGACTAGCAAAGACCATATGTGGGGGTAACCCCACATATCTGAACTTGGTCAAGGTAGGGATCACCCTACGACCACAGTTACTATCCAGCTCCCATTTCCCACCTCTCGGGAGCTGGACCCCTTTCCCCCTCCCTCTCTCTCCACATTAAAAAACGGCCTTGTGCCTAATTTGCTCAGTGGGGAAGCAAATAAATACAAAGATCAAAGTGTAGTATCTGTTCTTCAGATGCTGCACTCCATTTTCTTGTTCTCTTTCGGTGGAGGAGAAATCCTTCACGACTGAGACAATTTTTATTTTTGTACCTTTTCTCCACGTTAAAAAACGACCCTGGTATCTAACTCTGTCCCGTGGGGAGGCATTGTAAATAGGTACAATTAAGAGTGTTAAACCTTAGACAGAAAGGTTGTGATTACTGGACTTTTTTTAAATAGAAATCGTCCTAGACAACGTATGATGCCACTTTGTGTAACGTGCTAAGAATACTACTGCAAGGTCCAAGACTTGCCAAAGCTAAGTATTCCTTAAAATATGCACTGATCCAGAAAACAACAATTATTCCTCTTTGTGGGAAACATAACTAAGAGAAGCAAGAGTTTCGTTGGTGTCGAAAGTAAACCCAAGATCCTCTTTTCTAATCTGCTTTTTTACTGGATAGTAATTAAGCAGATGTGTTTAATATTTTAGTGACAAATTTTCTCTGTGGAGAAAAATCAGTTTATAACTCTTGCAACGTCTAGTAAATTACTGCTCGCACTATAGTGATTTAAGGGTATTTTTAAACTTTAATATAAATATACTAGCAAAGATATCACCGCTTTGCGTGGAACCTTGCTGTACAGCAAAGTCCCAACCTTAACATTTGAACTTGCTCTTGAAAAATAGTGTGCAATATCCCTCGGTCAAAGATCCTCATCATATCAAGTTTGCTCATGATCGGTTCAGTAGAATGGGATTTAAGAGAGTATGTATACATAGGTTATGACCTTAACCTTTGATATTAACCTTGAAAAATAGTGTGCACTACCCTAGGTGGGGGACCATTATCATGCCAGGTTTGGTCATAATCAGTTCAATAGTTTGGGCTGTACAAGAGAGGTACACACGCACGCACACACTCAAACACACACACACGAACACTACTCCTGTATATATAGATAATTGCAAGCTTAAAAAGACTGGCGTATCTGAAAACTTCGGCGCCAATTAATAATAGCTACATACATAATGTTCTTAATTGGAGTATTGATTGACTTGAAATAACACTGCAACACAATAGTTTGAAAACGACGGATGAGAAAAGCGAACTGGACGAAATTAACGCAGTTCGTATCATACAATAGATATACATAAGCAGTGTTGTAGGAATTGCTTTTAGGAGTTGAAAAATAGCGGATATTCTTGTTCCAAACATATTTTGTCATGTTTGCTGTCATGTATAAACATAGGCGGATCAGTTATTGCAAAACTTTTATAGCGAAGACTTGAGGTTAAGAACATAAATTTAGCTATTTCTTATCCACGGTAAGGATTCAGGTTAGGAGGAAATAGGGTTTGATTTCGGTTTATATTCTAGTTAATTGTACAAAAGTTGTACTTTTTTATATAATTTTGAAAACACTAGAATATGTTGGGTACAATATAACATGTAATAATCGATAGACAATTGACTCTATAATAATACTAGCCTACTCATGATCTATTGGGTCAGTATGTTATATTAATTATGGAATTAATGTATTAGCGTGATACTTGTGACGTAAAGAATATAGTTTTTTTGTGACATAACAGAATAATTTCTATGAAAGTATATTAAAATGAACAAAGAATATAGATAGATTTCTATGAGTCGTTCAGTTTTTAATTTTTTTTTTTGAAAGAAAAAACTTACAGCCATTGAGTTATTAGTGGGTTGCCATATTTTTAGGTAAATGTGCACTGAACAGAGACCATAACACTTAAAGTTAAATTCAAATTTTGATATATCTTTTAATTTAAACGCGAAAAAAAACAATTGTGACGCTGAAAACGTACATAGTAAAACAATACTTTTTTTTGTCGCGTTGATTATTTATTTAAAATATGTTTTTTTTATTAATTTGCGTAACAAATAAATAATCAACGCGACAATAACAGGTATTGTTTTACTGTGTACGTTTTCAGCGTCCCAATTGTTTTTTTCGCGTTTAAATCATCCAAATAAACAATTGTTAATATTTTCTGCTTTTTTACATCGTTCATTTTCGTCTTACGTTATGGGTTTATATTTATGTGCGCATGTCCAACCGGAAGTCGTAAAACGTATGTCCGGCTAGAACACCCGTTTCAAGGTCATTTGTAGTTTTATAATTGTATAGATATACAACATCTTCATAAATTGAAATATCATATTTAAGCATATTTCACGACCGGGCAAAGCCGGGCGCACTCTACTAGTATATAATGTTATTAAAGGGTCAAAGCCACTTAATCTACTATGAGTGAGGAGAATTTCTGGTTGTGCCCAGAGGTCACATATGGAGTAAGCGGTTTAAGACAAAACCTCCTTTATTAACAAATAGTTTATCCTTTATTGGAAAGGCGTGAGATATCCATCGTTGTGAAAGATTGCGAAAGTCATGTCTTGCGACAATAAATTAATAGTCTGGACCGTCCATTAATAGTGTGCACCTTGGCCCGAACCCTTAAACGGCTTCATCGATGGACGTGACGCCGGTCATAAGTTAAGTGAAATAGTTAATTACGACCGAAATGTATGCCTTATCACATATTTGCTGTCCTTTATCGCTTTTCCTCTTCTTTTTTCTTTCGTCTTTATCCGATTTTCATATTTTCTCATTCATTTCGTTTCATTTAATTCTCATGTTTTATTTTTCTCCCCATTCTGTGGTTCGCCATTTTTATTTTATTCCATTGCATGTGACTGAGCCCCTGTTTGTGATGCAGTGTTTGTAAAATAGACGTTCCGTATTCTATCTGTTTTGTTTTTCTGAAATCATGCAAGCACTATAAGGCTTGACCGTTTGCGTATAATGTCTAGTTTTTTTTTAATACACCCAAACGCCAAAGACGTCAATTTGAAGATATTGTTTATCTAGTGAGACAAAATATGGTATTTACTGGAAATAAAATAAATGTTGATAGTAGGTGAGCGTTATTCAATTACCCTACTCGTAATAGCACAAAAGCGAGTAGTTACGCCAAGTCGTACGACCCCAAAACGCTTAATATATTAGCATTCGATTATAAAACTTCTTGTCAATAATTTTCATTTTATTTCTACATCTACGTATAAATTCCTACTCTTATATAGAATAAACTTTGTGTGTGAGTGCGAATTCGTTCCCTATGGACTTCTAAACGCCTGAACCGATATATTTTTTAAATTCCACCCAAATATACTTGATGGGCCTCGCAGTGTTTTTGATATATTTTATATGGAAATGTCATCGATAAGTATGGATAATCGATATTTGAAACAGTTCAATTATAAAAGGCGATGTTTACTAAAGTTAACGCCTTACACAGCTTAACATCACGCATGCATTTGAGTAGTTTTCTTACGACATAAGCAGAAAAGACCGGCATATAAAATCAACAGAATGCTCTTTGATATGACCGGGACACATTGGAAATGAATGTTTCTGTTTAGAGCACAATTTACTAACGATACATGGCTTTTGCAGTTTAATGTTTTATTCAAGCCTATATAAGCGCGCAAATAGAAAATCCCGATATAGGAGATCAACAATACGTTCTTCGATATGACAGAGGCGCGTTGGAAATTTTTGCTTCTGTTTTAGGAAAAAATGAATCATAATACTTACTATTTTGTATTTTAAACTAAAATTCAAGTAATTTTATATAATCAGCAGTAAAGTTATCTACAGTGCAACGAAGACTCCAATGTATTATGGACTAAATAACTACAACGATGATGTGAGAAATGGGAATTTTACTGATGTCTATGACAATAAAACATTGGGGGGTGAAATATTCATTGATCCTAATTCATTCGCGGGCAACATCCGGTTTCCCCGCTAGTTTATTATAAAAGTAAAGATATTTTGTGGAACTTTGTTGATGAAAATGATATTATATGTATTATCAGATTTTATTCTCTGAATATTTCGGTCGATGTAATCTCCGAGGATTTTCAGCTGTATTAAAAGTCACAAGGATCAAGGTCAGGACAATAGAGAAGTTGGGGAACTGTTTTGATGCCACTCTTAGTAAAATAGTCTGTGGCAAGGATGGCGTTGTAGACTGGTGCATTGCCCAGGTGGAAATGTCATTGACCTGATTTGAAGAGTGCTGACCTCTTCCGACGAAATGTCTTCCTGAACTCTCTTAAAATCTCAACATATTATTCCTTGTTAACTGTCTGTCCAGTGAAAACCCAATGTATGTAGATCATGCCCGTGCTGTCAAAATAAGGCATCAAAATGTTTCTGGATTGATTTTCTCTGCCTGCAATCCTTAGGTGTGGTAGAGCCAGCATGCTTTCACTGGTAACTTTGTCTCTTTGTTTCTGGGTCACATCAGTAGATCCAGCTTGCATCGCATGTTTTCAGAGCATAAAGAACTGCTGGATCTAAAATGAACAGCTCGACCATTTCTCTGCTGTCATTACAACAGTTTTTTTCTGATCTTCTCTGATCACTTATGGGACAAACCGCCCAAATATTCGGCATCTTCAGTTCCTGGCTAATAATGATGTCTACACCTTTACAACTTTTACAATTATAGTCTCACATGACGCTCCTTATCGATGAAATTCTTTATTTAGCTAATTAAATGTTATGTTCTGACTTTCCTACTCCTCCCACAACTCTCATCATCACTTACACTCTCTGCCTACCTTGGACCAGTTATGTCATTCAAAAACTTATGCACGATTTATGCAAGATGTTTCAAAAGCCGTCTGGGGCATTTCAAACGATTCTGTTGCAATTTTTCAAGTTTAAAACATAATTCTATTGTGTATTCCTCTTTCTAAAATATCCTTTCTCTTTCAGATTGCATCTTTGAGATTCACCAGCTGTATAAATCAGGCTTTAGTACAGTGTATTCAAATCTTTGCTGTATCAGTTCATTTGAACGTGAAACTGGATAGTATCACTGGAAGAATAAATGACATGATTAAATCCTTCTTAGATAAGTTTTCCTCGACGGTCGTATATCTAAACAATACGATATAAATGCGGGAGTGCCTCAAGAGTCTATCCAGGGACCTCTGTTATTCCTAATATCCATAAATGACCTCTCTGACAAAATTGCCTGTGAGATGGGTATATATGCTGACGACAGCACACTCTATAACAGACACGACAGGAAAACAAATGAACACATATCTAAAGAAATGGCAGAAGCACTAGAGGATGACCTCCGATCTGGAGTGGAATAGTAACATAAATGGATGGTCACATTACAATGCTGCCAAGACTAAACTCGTTTCCTTCAATAAGTACAAGAACCTTCTCTACCACCAATAGCAATGCCCAATGGCTCTTTATCTGAAAGTACGCCCTTTAAACTCCTCGGCCTAACGCTCTCAGGAAACATGGGTGTGAACAATTACATCGAGAGTATCGCCAGGACCGCTGCGAAGAAGGTAGGTTCTCTCTACCGTGCTAGAAAGATACTAACGCCCGAAAGTATCCTATACCTCTATAAGACCACCATTCCCCCATGTATGGATTATTGTTGTTATAGTTGGGTTGGTGCATCTAGCACTAGTTTCTCGCTCCTAGACAAGGTTCAAAAGAGAGTCGCCAATCTGATAGGTCATCCACGAAATGTTGCATCCCTCTGCCTGTTCTACAAGTACTTTACGGTGAATGTTCTGACGAACTGCAAGCACTTGTACCTACTCGACGTAAATACCCCCGACAAACCCGATAAGCAGCTAAATCACACCTCTTCAGTGCAGTGCCAATAGGAAGATGTTGACCATCTTTGCGGGATCACTCTTATAACCAGATAAAAGGATCGGACTAAACCAATACAAACAATAGATATCGATTGAAAAATACTTATACACATTTTCTTACATAGCGCGTATGACGTGCATGTGAGAAAATCACCAGCAGCAGTAGGATAGCTGACTATGGAAAATATTAGTTGCAGTCGTCTCAGCACATATGCAAATAAAGCAAATGTGCAAGCACTGGCGTAACAGGAAGGAGGAAAAAAGTAGTAAAAAAGAGAGCACGTAGTCGAGTAAAAAGAGAAAGAAAGTTCCTACCGAGGAATATACACGTGTAAAGTTGACGGCGAGAAAGTGCTAGCTATGACCAGCGTCGAGTGGTGGGGGAAATACTTTTAAAAAGCACGTATAATATGGAAGAGCGTTGTAAAACATATGGGTGGGAAAATACTGATATGCGTTATTATTGTGGAAAAACACGAATAAATTTTATTAATATTCACCTAAAAAATGCTGTATCGTATCTTTTATGTGCTTCCTTGCTTGTTTCTTCTTGCGGCCGTGCCAAACAACGTATGGGTTCGAGTGGTTGAATAGTAACAAAACGGTTACAGTGTACCGGCCACGTTATAAATTTAGCGTACAAATAATTTGGGTCTTTCGTCTATACTACATTTACAGTGTGATATTATGCTGTATGCTTGATTTAAATGACAGTAAACTGTTTGGAATGTTCTATGCGAGTAATGGATAAAAAGGAAAGTTTAGCGGGGATTTATTTACGAAGTGTATTACGGAGAGCTAATTTTTCTATCTAGCCCGAATGGATCAGAGGTGACTGCATTGTTATGCTGGCTGAACTCCTGCATTCATAATCTGATAGGTTCAACTCTTTTGCATATATTGATGAGGAGAGGCTCTAAGAAAACAACTGATGGACATGCGCCAGGAGCAGAACTGCGCCATTGAATTCTGGGACACAAAAGCTCGTTAGTTTTAATGACGCTACTTCTGTCTTTATTGTTCTTCATATCTTTGAGTCAAGAAATTGGCGGTTTTATTTTTGAAACGACGCTCGTATGACCTGCGCCACGGGCACCCAAGCTAAGCCATCATTCAATATCCGGCAAAAGTGTATTGAAAATTGATAGAGCACACATAGAAGCTCGTTATAATGATAATATTCCGCTTTGTAGCTCTTTAACCTCCTGTAATATAGGAGATTTTACTTTGCGACCAACCCTCCTAGATAAACGAAGCAAAACGTCGTACCACATTGATTTTTCTTGCAAGTCTATCTATTTTTTCATTTTGTTTTCGGATTTTGTATACATTTTCTTTAATTATTACTGCTATCTATACTCTTTCTTTTTTTTCCTTCTTTCTTTGTTTAATTATTTATTCCATTAGTTTTGCAGGACATATTTTCGTGAATTTTCTTTCCCTTCTTTACTCACACTTTCTAATTATTCTAAAGTAGAGAATTATACTTTTTTTTCTTATTTTGGATTCTCTTTACCTTTTCATTTATATCATTGATTTGTAATTTTTTCTAACTTTTACTTTTTTAATTTCCCCTCATTATTGATTAAACAGTTCTATTGATGTTATGATTTTTTCCCAATATTTTCTTCTTTTACTTAGTTTGACTCTTTTACTTTCTTTCTTTGTTCTTCCTTTAAAAGAAAAGGAAAGTAAAGATGTAAACTAAGAAAGTATGACGAACAAGAGGGATAAATAAATATATATGTTTTTGTTAGTTTTATTTATTTCGTCATTCTTTTCATTCTTAATCGTTTTATTTTTTTCTTTATTTCATTAAACCTTAATTAGGTTTTCATTTGCTTTTCCTCCATTTTTTATTCTGTTCTCTTTTTCTATTTTCCTTCCTTGTTTTTGTTGGTCCTGGCCATGACCTTAAACCATATTCGATGGTGAGGCCTCAGCTTGCAGGCTTTGGGCGTGTAGTGGAACTACTTAATTGCCATTGCTCCCAGGTTCACTCTGACCCGGAGTGGTAGTGCCTGTAAGGGTCCGAACTATGAGTTAAATAGAAACTGACTTGAAAAAAATATATATATTCTATTAAAAACTTTTTCTTCAAAATCACTGGATTCGTCATTAAATTACCTAAAAATGTTGATATGCCGTAAAACAAAAACAACCAACAAACCTCCTTTTTTTTTGCTTTTTCCTTTTCCCCTTATTCCCCCTCTTTTTCAGCCATTTGGTGCATTCTTTTTGTCCACTCCTTTTTTCCTTCCGTCTTCTTTATTTCTCTCTGTCTGATTTTCTTCTATTCTTTTCAGTCTATCTATCTAAATTCTTCCTATTTCTCTCTTTTTCCTTTTTTCGAACCCCGTAGTAATTTTGCTTTCTTCATCACATTCTTTACCGCCTTCATATTCTACTTATAATAATTTTCGTCCTTTTTCTTACCGTTCTGACATGTATTCACTTCTCTTTCACCCTTTCTTTCTGTATTTGCTCTTTTGTTTTCTCCTTTTCCTTCTTTCTCCTATTCGTTTACACCCAATTCTGCAATTATCCCTGCCACTACCTCTTCAGTGTCCGCTACCGCATTGAATGACCCCAAACCTATCCCACATGAGCGATCGGGAAAATACAAACCATCTGGCTGTTATAATCTTAAAACAAAGACCATTAAGGCAACATTTAAGGGGACACTTGTAAAGATCCGTATCAATAAGAATGCACCCAGTCCCAACTTGTATTCCTTTTACAGATGTAATTTGATAGCATTGTCTAATTAATTCACTGCGTTATTTCCTCATTAATAAGCCGACACTTTTCGGGATAATTCCCCAATCAACTGGCACGTTCCAACGGGTCTGCAGCATCAACGGTCATTTCTGTCTGTGGATTCATTACGTTGGCAGTTCCGCTAGAGAAGCCAATCAGTTACAAGAATAGATGCGGTTAAGATACGCCCACTGGATCTGCGCGTTTAACTACGAAACGGCTGATTCGAATATAAGCGTGTTATATCAACGCAAATATCATTTCACATTAAAGCGTGACAAGCCAACAGAAATGCCGAATTTATTTTAGACTTATATTAACCCAAGTCACATTATCTCTAACAAGTAAGAATCTATTGTAAATTAAAACAAGTTATAGGATCGTCATGAATGGGGTATTATGTAGCGAGGTGTTTGTTTACCATACATTTATATTTTTACATGTTTCTATAGTCAGGGAAAAGGAAACAATAATAGTCCAAAGGCAGATGTATTTACAGTGACTATTATAAACTTTTACATTAAAAAGGTTGAGATTTTCTTTATCGGCGAGTTCCTATTTACAATACCTCCCTATGGGACAGAGTCAGACAGAAGTGTTTTTTGTAACCTGGAGAAAAGGAACAAAAATAGTCTCAGTTATAAAAAATTGCTCCTCCACTGACAGAGAACAACAAATTGAAGTGTAGCATCTGAAGAACAGATACTACACTTTGACCTTAACTGGAAGACCAAGAGTTAGTCGGGGAACTTTACGTTGAAGGGGACATAAATACAGCAAGTTAGTCGGAGCATATTGAAATATTTTGTGAAACTAGCATTACGGCGATGGGGTGGCTGGTGAAGTTTGGGTTGCAGAGTGGGACAAATTATATTAGATAATGTTTTTTTTTGGACCCTGTGTAAAAGAAAGAGGCAGGTAGTTTGTGCATCATACCAGACAATACATCAATACTCCATGTATATGCAAATGTGAGAAGATGAATTGTTACGGACACCAGAAAAATGAAAATTTTTTCCAGCTAAAGCCAGATAGAGCAAAAAACAAAAATTTCCAACATAAGCGTGACAGATATAAGACTCATATCTAAAAGTAAGTCTGACTGACCAACAAAAAATACGATTATAATTATAAAAGAATTTGTCTCTCGAAAAGCTTATTAAACTTTAGCATGTCGGACGAACGAAAGCGGTATTTTATGGTTTAGTGGGACATAGATTCAAATATCCGATTCTAAAGGTAAGTCTATAGACCAAAATACATTCTAAGTCAAATTAAATTAGATTAAATCGTGATTATTTTATAGTTACATAGAATATTCTGCGTTTCATCCACACTAGGATTCGTCAGGCTTATGGATGAAACGCGGAATATTCTGTGAAGCTTAATTGCCATATAATTTTTTATAACTTACTATCTTGCTCTATCTGTGTATTGAGCACTGTTGAAGTAAATATTTAAAGTTTTCGTATAAATTATACGTTCATATATTAATTTATGTGATTAAATGAAGTAGTCATATATATATATATGTATATATGTGCGCATATATATATATATATATATATATATATATATATATATATATATATATATATTAAAGTGACTAGATAGTCCTTACGAAATTTTAAATTTTGATTTCATATGATGTATTTCAAAAAAGTTTTCGATATAACATCTTTACTTTATATATCATTTTAACTGCATATTTCGCTCCATCTAATTGTTTAAATTACAGTAGTCTGAAGACAATTATGTCTTTTTTTCAGGACGTTTAATATAAGATGGAAAAAGTACTAATTTGCTGTTTTTTTAATTTCAATTCAAGCAACGCAGAAAAGCTGCTGAAACAGCTCCCAATATCAATGAAGCCTTTAAGCGAGGAACTACTACGGAAGGCGCAACACAGTGAGGGTTTATGACATTTCGTTGCAACGATGAGAGTCTTGAAGCTTATGAGCGTACTAGTCGGTCATCGGATGTTGATAACGATCAATTAAGAGGTTTAGTGGAAGCCAATCCACACACAACTTTTCGAAGATTTGTTTCTGAATTGGACGTAAAGTATACGATGATTTTCAGCACTTGAGAGAGATTGGAAGGAAAACAAAACTAAATAAATGAGTGCCTGATGAATTGAACGACAACCAAAGAAAACGCCATTATAAAGTGTCATTCCCTTGTTTTATGCTAGAAGGACGACCCGTTTCAAAACCTAGTTGTGGCTTGCGATAAAAGTAGGTGTTGTCCGACAACCGGCGACGCTCAGCTCAGTGGTTAGACACCAACGAATCTCCACGACACTTCCTTAAGCCATAGCTGAATCAAAAGATGGTCATGTTGCCTTTTTTATGGTCTTAGACCAGTCTAATCAATTACAGCCTTTTTTATGCAGGCAAAACTATTGTGCCGGAGAAGTACTGTCAACAAATGGATGAAATGCATCAGAAACTTTGACACCCAACTCCATTCTCCTTCAAACCAATGCCCGACCGCACGTTGCTAAACCGACCCTGCAGTAGTTGAACGAATTGGGCTACAAAACTCTGCTACATCCGCATTAATCTCCAGAGCTCTCATCTACCGACTACCATTTTTCAAGCATTTCGAAAAATTTCTGCGTGAGAAATGTTTAAAATATCTAAGCGATATCAAAAATTCATCGCAATCAGAACGCAAGGTGTTTACGTTACTGCCATGCAGACACCTTTTTGCGAAGGTATGTTTATTCTGATGATGCTTATTGCGGTCAATAGTTTTTAGGTTGAGCCGAGATATGTTGATTTAAATTTTAAAGTAAACAATGCAATAACTTTCTTGCCAACCTGATATACTAGGACAGACAATCTAACATGCTAACAATTAAAACCTGACATATCTACGAAAATGTCATTTTAAGCATACGTCTGACATATCGTCAAATTATTATTTTAAATATATCGAGACAGATAGGGGCAGATGCTATTTCACACATAAAATATAATAGACCAACGAAAATGTGATTTAAAGCTTACGCGTCATAATCCGATGAAATTGTTATTTTACATTTTAAACTGACAGATCGACTAACATTCTATTTCACATTAAAAAACTGCAGATTAATGAAAATGCTATTTTTAAACTTCATAATAAGAGAAACTTTCATTCTATTTGAGACTGAATCATAGCAGTCTGAAAAAAATCTTATTTCATACTTACGCCTGCCAGACTGCCAAAAATACTTTTTAAAATAATAAGGATATAGACCAATAAAAATTCTTTTTATGATCAACCATGACAAAAACGCTGTTTTAAACGTAAGTTTGGCAGGGACACAGAAAGATTATTTAAAATTGACACGTTTAAAATTCTATTTCAAACGGAAGCATTACATACCTACGAAAATATAACAGACCGGCGAAAATTCTATTTCAAATTTAAACGCGATTCATGTTCAAATGTAGATGTAATCTCATAGAGACGTTTTCTCACATCTAAAATGTTATGCATCCATTCGACCTACCGAATAATAATTAGAATCCGTTGTGAAGGTCGCCAGAAAAATGGTCGGATCTTTCTATGGATCCAGTAGATATCTCACTGCAGATGCAATTCTCTATCTATATAAGAGCCAGGTACGTCCTAGGATGGAGTACTGTTTGGGCAGGAGCTACTAGAAAGGACTTACCCAGCCTGGATAGAGTTCAAAATAGACTTCGTAGACCCCATAAAGGATGCCCTTTTCTCTTCTCTGCAACCTCTTTCTCACAGAAGAGATGTTGCAAGTTTGTATCTGCTTGATCGTTATTTTCATGGCAAATGATCGGCTGAGCTCCGATCTATGCCCCCCCCACGCCAAACTTGCACATAAAACACCCGTCTAGCAGAAAATAATATCAATAATTTCCCCCACTCTTTATCTGTGCCTAAACCTAAACGTAGATTCCATGGGCAAAGCTTCTTTCTTAGAACTGCACGCTGTGGAATTGTCTACCGTTTTCCTGCTTCCCAACTGACTATGGTTGTCTTCATGTTTAACGTGAACAAGTTTTTGATTAGCTGTTCCATATAAATTAACAAATTTACCGAATTTCCCTTACTAATGATTACTATATCGGCCAATTCCTACTGAAATTTCTACACTCTTTAACCCTTATCCTTGAGTGGCCTCTTCGCCTTGATAAGTGGTGATGCCTATGTAAAAAAAAATAATGCGATTTTAAACGAAAGTGTGGCCGAACGACAAAGCAAACCTCTCTAGGAGATACTTGGACGCAGCTAAAACTCAAAAGGTACTAATTTAGACACAATTAAGCGTTAGAGGGCGAAGAATGTGGCTTTGTGTAAAGGTCACAGGAAACAATGTTCAAGATTGGTGAGGGGTGAGATCTTTACGATTCAATTTTCGGTGATTTGTATAATTATAATTATAAAATGAACGTTGGTGAATTATAGTGATTTTAGCCTAAATTTTACGTAAAAGCACTTCACATTCTCTAGGCTATAATAACGAAATAACGAACAAATATATATGATGGGAAGTGCGGTTATTTGGAAAGGCCAATTCCGTTAAAACATCATTGTATGAACAAAAGAAATTGTTAACAGCTCGTCCCTATATCTATCTATATATAAAAATGAAACTCTTGGCATGTTCGTAATTGATAATCTAAATAACTAATGGTTCGATTGATTCGACGTTTTGGTATAATATTTTCATCATATGCGTGTTTTTATATATCTCTTTTTAATTACAACATTATACTTATTTTTTTTTAATAAATGAGCTTGTTTCTTTGTAACGGTGTGGCCATTTTTTATTCGTGGAAATATCACCACCCGCTGTCATGTGACATCATAACAAGGAACTTTCGGTTTCGCTTAATGTAAACAGAATGTGTTTAAAGTATGGGGAAATTTCAAATGGGTAACATTTAATCACGTGATTATTGAAAATGTAATCATGTGATTAACATTTAATTTAAATTGACTACATATGGTCGCTTTCCTGTCAAATATAAATCAAACATGGATATTAGCAACAAATCGACCACTGTGGATCATGTTTCTATTATTCAGGAAATTAAAGATTCAGTGAGATTCCTATATCAGTCACCTAACTTATTAAGAATGAAATGAGTTCAGGAATTTATAGCCGAACCTAAATATTATTTTTACTTCACAAATAACATTAATAAACTAAGTTATGTGAAACTTCTGCAAGCAGCTAAATCTACTTACATTATATTAGAAACTGAGCAAACTTTAAACATCTGGTAGCCGGGTGCCAAATCAATAATAATCTGCTTAAAATATGGAAAAAAGATAGGAATATCTTCCAAACATGCTGGCAATAATTTTGTTTCGTGTTTCCCTTGACTGTTCCCAATAAGGGGGGGTCGATTTACTAGGACGTTGTATTAGAAACTGAGCACCATTTAAAATGTTTAATTATTGATTTTTTTTGTATTTTGCTATAAATTTGTTAGTTTGCAATCGCTGATAATTCACTTCCAAAATTGAGAAATAGAGGAAATTAAAAAGAATGGTACTATTTCAGAATTTTACCCAAATCCTTGAGATTTTACGTCAATTATGTTAAGGATCGACCGGAAATCATCGAATTAAGCCGAGCATTATTCTTATGTTGAAATACTAAATCGACATTGTGTTTTGTTGCATAATTAATTATTTCTTGGGTGATGGCTTTTTTCTGTTCATTTTTTTAATATGTGTTGACCTAAAAATAATTTTAACATTCGCGTGAAAAAGAACATACTTTTCTGAACATTCACCTATCAATTTACAGTTTTTATAAAAAGCATTCATATTTTTTCTTTCATATATTTACCCCAACCATGTCAATTTTCTTGAAAACTTTTTCTCACCTAACTATTTACGGGAAAATAATTCATCTGTTTGAAAAAAGTCCACTTTTCTTGATAAAAAAAAAAAAAATTAAACTAAATATACAGTACACAATGCAATTCTTATTTAGGAATATATATATATATATATATATATATATATATGTATATATATATATGTGTATATATACATACATATATATATATATATATATATATATATATATATATATATATATATAGATTCAGTAAATTGACAGTAGGTTTCTGTTATTTTTTATTTATTGTATTTCTTTTTCTTCCGGTTTGTTTCTTTTGAAATTCGTCTGCGTCTGTTACTTAGCTCGGCTTAGTCTGGTAATTGCCAGCCGAGCCGGAACCATTATTGGCGAAAAATCCCGATAATTCTGGTCAAATTATATATATATATATATATATATATATATATATATATATATATATACACGAGACTTTCATTGTACAGGCTAGCCTATAAAAATGGTGCTTTTTCATTATTGTAGTGACATCGGTCAGCCGGAACGTTGATATTTAATTAAAAAAAAAACACATGATAACTCCTTACATTTTTTTGTCAATTTCAACAATAACTACTGTTATCTACCTCATTGTCGTGTCAGAATTATTTCGGTCTTCCATGATTACATGATAAAAATGATTTCAGCCATGTTTTTTTGTAACGTGATATAAGGAAATGGCTAAAATTTCTATTTTCTTCGAAATTCCTTTAATCATTATTTTTTCCTTCATCGTTTTTCGTAAGTTTTGCCTATTTTAATTACAGTGACATGGCAATATTTCGATTTCCGAATTTCGCAACAATAAAGCTTAAGCACCAAAATGTTTACGAATATTCTCATTATTATGAAAGCAATATATTATATGTTCTTTGAATAAAAAAAAACAAGATGTTACCAAACAATTTCATTCTTTTAAAAAATTTCTGAATTATTATCGGTCTCCCACTTATTTTGTTGGTTTATTTTTAAACAGTTTTCTTTTAAATTTTCTATAGATTTATTTTTTATAAAACACTATTCTTATATACAAAATGAAAATTGGTTAAATGTTCTACTTTACAAGATTTTCCAGTGCGTGTTCGCATACATGTCTATAGTATAATTAAACCTTCATGTTTTCCCCTATGTCAACCTCAGGATGAACAAGCAGCGAACGTGCATTGAATAATATAAACGAATACACCATTTTAATTTAAGTGATTGCACTTAACAATTCGCGCGACGTTTGCAATAAGCATTACTAAGGGTCAGGGACAATTTTTTCATTTGTGTGACTTACATCATCACAATGATTGCTTCTCACATAAACAGGTATATGTTTCCTGTTCTTCAGTCGAAAAATCAAACAATCTCTACATCTGCACAGTAAAAGGGACACCTTAAAATATTGTGTATGCACAAATTTGCCTTCTTCCCACCTGACTACAATTTGGATGCCTTCAAGTCCAACATAAACAAATTCATGATAAACTGCCTCCTTAAGTAAGACACTTTATCAAATCTCCATTACTTACGATTACTACGATATTATCCATTTGACTACTGTACACGCACTAACCCTTATCCCCGAGTGGCTTCCGTCCTTGATAAGTGATGACTCCCATGTAAAAAAAAAACATAAACATAAGACACGTATATTTTAGGGTTTTTTTTTTGCTTTTTGTATTCCATTTTTACAAACTGAGCCACAGCAACGCGTGGCCTAGTACTAAATAAAAATAATACCATTTTGTAATAATTTAGCATTAGTATTCGTTTTCTTTTCGTTATATTTCGGGATTGAATACTAACAAGAGGAGCCGGAAGAACATTACCAACATATTTTAGCAAATACAGAGTATAGATGCACCTGAATTCGAATATTACAGGCCGACACGCAATCAGTGTCTATAAACAAGTCTCAAAACAACTTTTTTTTACCATCTATTCCTAAGGTGTACTATTTATGCAATGCTGCCATCAAGAGCATTTTATCTGAAAAAAAAATGATATTTGATTTTCACTAGCCATTTTCCTCTCATTAAACGAAGTTGTTACACGAATATATTTTATGCTGTATTAGTCTGTTACGTAATTCTTTTCATTTCGTGAGATGGTGCATATTATCAGATTTCTGGTTGTTTTAGTATTCTTAGTTCTGTTTAATGTATTCTGTTGTAGATATTTTGTTCTATTCCTATTCAAACATTCAGGAACCGATCAGCGTTACTTGTTTATGCAATTTTCTTCCACACACAACTATTCATTTTTTAAAAGATGCGAGTCGTATAATGGATGGCAACTTAGAGTTTAGCCCTCTCACACTGCCGGAAGATGTGAATCTGTGTCGATAAAGTCAGATTTGTAATGTCAGGGCAGTCTAGTATGACGGAAAATGCCTGAAAAGCTTTATTGGTAACCTCCTACGTCTCAGACGATTACCAATAAAGCATGATTTTTTTCAAAAGTTGTGAAAGGTTTTCAAAAGGTAGGCTTAAACTGCGTCTCGGCCAACTTAAAACACGCCATTTCACCGATTGCCTTTTCTGTCCAGGTTTTCGGAACGGTTCCTCGCGCTCCTACAGCCTTACCATTATTAGTATTACAATATTTTTCTTCGTGCTTTATTTTACTTTCAGCATTTTTTATAGGTCCGTGTATTAGATTATTCTTGTCTATTTCTTTGATACAAGTTGTCATGTATTTCATCGTCTTGATGATTATTATCACGTCCGACTTTATACCTTGGAAGAATTAATTTTTTTTTGTTTTTACTCATTATTATAATTTATTCGTACGACCTGCAAGAAAATTCCAGGGAATGAGGAATATATTGAATCGACAAATATATTTTGAAAAAAGCTGTGTTTTTTTCTGGATAGCGCAAAATATTTTTGAACAGTAAAAAATAAAAGAAAACACAGCAAATATAAGTCTTTTCAGATTTCTGTGAAATTAATGCCAATTGCATCTTAATTATAGAACTGACGCAACTGAGATACATCAATAGTACAAATAAATATTCAGAAAGTAATTTTGTGCTACATAGTTCAATATCATAATATAATCACATTTAAAAAGACAATCTGTAATATAATTATTCTGTCGAACGAATCTTAAAATATACTGTTCTTTTCTGATGTTTCTTTCCAATGTTCCCTTTTTAACGTAACGTGAAGCTGATTTCTTTTTCGATGACAGACCGCTGCACCTCGAAATTATTACGAGCTCCTTTCTCACAGCATTGCAACAAAGATTATATATTATTATATTGGTATTCAACAATGATCCTACGTAGATGGTACTTCGCTTTCATATTCTTGTCCAGGATTGTCAGATTGGCCTTTTACATGCAAAATTTAGCGAATTCCGCTTTTTTAAAAGCATTTCCTCCTTTAGAAATTTTATTTTGCGCATTCCGAAGCGTAATTTACGGACTAATTCAAGTAGAAACAATAAATAAAACAATGTAACAGAATGTTGCTTTCTTAGTAGGTATTAGTACGTATTATAGTATTTCAGTCGGGTCAATCTTATATTAAAGTTGCGCTTGACATTATTTTCATAGAATTTTAATAGACTAATATTTACCTCTTAAATTAATAACCTTGTTAGTGACATGTAGAAACTATAACATTATTATAGTAGGCACAATAAGTATAAACTATAATATAACAGTTTACTATTCTTTCCATTATCTAAAAATGCTGAAAATTCATTATCTGTCGGATTCAGTATTAACACGATATAATGTATTTTATTGACTTCTTGCAGTCTAATTAGTGTATTTTTACGGATTTTAGAAGAAATGCATTGGACGTCAAAAATGCACGCGGTAAGAGAGTGATTCCAAATATTTCATTATTATTATTATTATTATTATTATTATTATTATTAATATTTTTATCATCATTATTATTATTGGCTCACATGGAGCTTTCACACAAGTCAACACGCGATCTGATTGAAAACCTGTGGTGTTCTCTGGAGGCTGAGTGACAACAAGTCTCCACAGACGTCCAGTTCTCTCGAACTCTTTCGATAGCATTTGCAAATGAATTTGCATCATCGCAAGAGCCTCTTACCATTGATTTCTCGCCGGCAGTGGCCATTGGTTTGTACTGGAATTTGAGTGACACTAAGCCTCCCCAAGGTCCCAGTTCTGTTTGCGCTTGTCCAGCCGAGGTCTGGCCAGCGCTCTCTCCTCAGTCTTTCAGTCCTTCTTGACCCTTCTCAGCTCTTTGGTGTCACGTTTTTATTGGGGGAGCGGTGATGAAACTATAGGGAGGATGCATGATGGGGGTGTGGAACTTGTAAGTATGCAGTTTCGGTGTTCTTCATTCCCTGTTATGCTTATTCGTTATATTGTCTTCTTGTATTATTCTCCAATTCAAGGGTTTTCCTTAATATTTAAGTAATTTTCATTATCGTTAGCCGTTGTACTTTGTAGTTATTCCTCTGATTCCAATTTCTGAATTCTTTTTTCGAAGTTTTTCGGAATTGCTCCTAGTGCTTCTACTATTATCGGTACTATTTTGATTTTCTTCATCATCCAAATCCCTTTTAACTCTCTGGCTAGCTCTGTGTATTTGCTTCGTTTCTCCTTTTCTTTCATGCTCACACCGTGGTCAGCTGGGACATCAAAGTCTACGATTTGACAGGATTTTTCTTTCTTGTAAATTATTACGACATCTGGTCTTCTTGCTTGGATGGGGTTGTCCGTCTGTATGTCCATGTTCCATAGGATTTTGTGGTTCTCGTTTTCGAATGCTTTGCGGGTTTATGCTCGTACC
>NC_136483.1:91225617-91260617 GCF_053919585.1 Euprymna scolopes
ACTTCAAAGGTCGTAAACGAATAAGTTCTCTCTGATTCTTTCTCATTTGATCTTGGTCACGTGGTGCAATTGAAAAGAGGTGGGTGGTTAATGCTAATGCACCTAAAACCAAGTTCTAGATTTCAGGCATCAACTGAAATGAATAACTCTTGTCTTCAGGAAGCTGTATGTTTTGACAAACTTATACGTCTGACCTTTACTCCTGATCTGAAATGGAACTCGTACATCAAATCCGTTACCAAGTCTGCTGGAAAAATGGTGGGATCGTTCAACCGCTCCGGTTGGCATCTTGCTGCTGATGAAATTCTTTACCTGTATAAGAGGTAAGTACGTTCAAAGATGAAGTACTATTGCCATATTGGGCAAGAACTGCTAGTAACAGCTTATCCTGCTTACCCCTGACCTGACTTTCACGAAAACACTCGTTTATCTGTAACCATTATAAATAATTTTCCCCACTCTTTGCTTATGCCTAAACCCAATGTCGATTCCAAGAACAAAGCTTCTTTCCTCGAACTGCACGCACGTAGAACTCTGTTTCGTTATATATATTGTGCCTAATTTACTCAGTGAGGGAGCAAATAAATACCCTTTTCTTAAGCTTTTAGCCAAAATCAAAGTGTAGTATCTGTTCTTACTACATGCTGTACTTATTGTAATATAAAGTGGGGGATCATTCTTCTTTATTAAGTTAATGTAAAATGGTCACCCACTTTCCAACCAGTCAGTCTCAAAGCCACTCAAGTCATTCTCCAGACCATTCCAGTTGTTTTTGAAGGATTCCAGTTATTTTCTAAGCATTCAAGTTATCTTAAGGTCATTCAATTCATCCTTAAGTTCATTAAAGTCATTATAAGTCATTTACTTTTTATTTATTTAAGTCATTTCAGCCCATTTTTCGATCATTTTAGTTTATCTTTAAGAATTTCATGTCAATCCTACATTCACGCATTCATTCATTACAGGAGAGCACGCGACTACTGGCTATCGGTCTTGTTATAGTATAATTTTTAGTTTTTCATAAAATATGATTAATTACATATGTGCATGCATGTTTCAGTTTAGACCTCTTTCAAAATTCAACATCACTAGAAAAAAGAGGGATGGATAAAAAAAAAACGGAGATGATGAAAGCGGCGTTGACTGTTAGTATCAACCAAGGAACGGATAAAGCGAAAAAAAAGGGGGTGGTGCATTGTTTTGTTTCACTGTATAATTCGCTAAATTTTAGCATGTTTGTGCATATGTTTATGTATGTATATATGTAAGGGATAATTAATACACACCTCAGCTAATTATGTGATCATTATAAATAATACACTACCTAAAATCTCTACGTAAAAACTATTTGGTTTAACGTTCACGGGATCATTAATTGCAACAAATATATCCATAGCATTGCTAGTACGGCACAATCACGTTGACACACCTGTTCTGGCCAGATCAGTGAAGTTAAGCAATGTTGAGCCTGGCCAGTACCAGATGGGTGACCATTTGGGAAGGCTAGGCACTGTATGTACCTTCTGAGAAGTTTGGGCGTGGGGCCAGAACCCTCACCCCGTAAAAAGAAATCCTCGCTACAAAAGCATCTATAAAATATTGTAGATTGCCTATGCCTCTCCAGGGGCTCAAGGGCTATGGATGGATTACCAAAGCTACTGGGAATAAGGTTGGCTCTCTCCACCGTGCATGAGGGTTACGCATGTCTGAGAGTATTATCTATAAAGCTGCTATTCGCTTATGAATGTTGTATTTTTGCAATATTTGAGCTAGCGAATATACTACTTGTCTCATACTTCTTGCAAACTTAAAAAATGAGTCACCAGCTTGTAAGCCCCGCACTGTCAACAAAACTTCAAACACTGTCCCATCGACGCAATGTTGCATCTCTGTGCTTGTTTTACAAGTTTTGTAATAGAGAGTGTTCCAACGAGGTTTAAACTCTTGTACCCTCTCGACATAAATACCCCCCCGCCCACATACACGACAAGCAACAAAATTCCACATAATGTGGAGATATTTAAATACTGGAAAGCTTTCCACTTATATATCTTCTTCTTCGATCTGTTAGACTTTAAAAATCTCTTTCAGGGCTCCTTGTTTCCTTGAATGTACTGACATGCAGAAGTCCATGTGTAATGTTAGCAGACATCTTGTTGTCCAACTTCCTACATATTACCCCTGCGAATCTTGTTCTAAATAGTAACCCGTTATATCGAAAAAGTGAAAATGTTGTAAGAATTAAGAACGAGAAGCTTAACACTTCTACTGATATACACAAGGACAAAAGTAGTAAACAAACTCCATCAATAAATATTAGGTACGTCTTCCTTTGTATGGCAAGTGTCGAAGATGTTAATTACAAACTTTACATGTATCCGATATTAGAAAGAAAATGTCTCGTATGCTGTAAAATAAATTAAATAAAAATTCAGGAGTGGCATATACATATATAGCACCTTGCATATAAAACACAAACTGCCGTAATGCAACCTTACTCAGAATCAACTAGATTAACATATACGAGGCTCCTTATTGTATGTGCACTTTTATTGAGGGTACACAGGTGAAACTCATGTACCTCTGGGAGTAATCTCCGTCGGCTGCAATCCACTTGCTTTATCGTTGCAACAACTTATCAAGTCTAATTGTGTGAACATGTTACAGACCCTCGTCAAAACTTCTTTCACCTCAATTGTCTCATAGCGACATCCTTCAAAGTTAGCTTCGGGAATAACCAAAAGTCACAGAGAGAAGGTCTGGATTATAGTGAGAGTTACAAACTGTCTTAATGTCCATCTTGGTCTTGACAACGTCTTTCTTTCTGATTTTCTCTGACCAGTCTTAAGGCAAACTTCGCGCAAATATACCGCATTTTCAGTTCCTCGCAAATAAGTATTTGTACAGTTCTTACACTGGCATTAAACTGTTTATTTATTGTCTCTACAGACACATAGCGGTCCTTGTCCAGGAAAGTCTTTATTTGGCCAATCAACAGTAGTGTTCTAACTGATTTACTCCTCCTACAATTTTTATCATTCCTCACAGTTTCCTTACATCCACTGAATCACTTATGCTACTCAAAAACTTATGTTCGGTTCGTGCAAAATGTCCAAAAAACAGTCTGGACGATTCCATACAACATCTGTTCAAGTTTCAAACAGAATTTCTTTTTTGCATATTGTCATTATAAAGTGTTTTCACGTCCGGATTGCATTTTTGAAATTCACCAGCTGTGATAATCAGGCTTTAGTAGGGTGTGCTCCAATTCCTGCTTTAGCTGTTTATTTAAATAGGAAATGTAAAATTGGTCAATCATCTTATAAGATGTAGAGAAATAACATACTGAATTTTAAAGAGTCTACGACAATTTTAAATGTCTGTAAAAATATTCTGCAACTTTTTAAAGGCACCTCGTATTTTATGAATATTTCTATATTCTATAACCATGCATGTTAGCTAGGTCTAGCACGTAAATAAAAAAGCCAACACGATAAGTTATCTATCGATAAAAGTATATCAAATAGCTCGATATCCCCTTTTTCTTTACTGATGCGTCTGAATTCTCATGAAATTAACCATTTTTGAACATATTGTAGTAAATTATGTTATTCTATTGCAAATAACATGGTACAACAAACACTAATGAAAAATGTCTAGTTATTAATACGATGATAGCTTGATTTATAAGCTTTAATACTGTTTATTCCGATTTTTCAAAATAATTACAACATGATATTAAACATTTTCTATGTGTTATGCGTTACGATTTAGAGTCGGCGATGTAGTTAAAACTTTTATTCTTTTACGAATTCACACATAAGATGGAAATAAGGATGTTAAAAATAATCTATTTTTGTCCCCTAAAAATATTCGTGAAATTCTGGTTGAAACTTGGAGAAAGATAATATGGTGATTTATCATAGCGATCGGACGCAAAGAAAATGTATTTTATAAAAATGTGTTCCATGTAAGATTTATTCCACACTTCTTGCAAAAGTTTACATAAGCAATGCATGATCTCTCCGTAAAATGGAAAATTCCTTAAAGTGCATATAATCTGACACTCGGTCGGAAGAAAAGCCTGAGTTGAGAAAATGATTATATGTATACATATATACTAGCATGGATACCAGCGTTGCCAGGGTCGACATGAAGTTCGGTTTCGCCACATCTGCTTTACTAAAAATATTGATCAGTTTTTCATTTTTATATGTCAACTCCATCGTGATCCCAACAAAAAAATTCAAAAATAAAAGAACGAATAAAAACAAGAAAAGTTGCCCCCCCCCCGAAAAAAAGAAGAAGGACGTGACAAAGTCTACACCAGATATTTCGACTGAAGGGATATGAAGAGAAGCTATTCTCCGTATATTGAGCACCTTTTTATGACTATATTCTAGTTTAAGCGGATTTCTTTTATGCTACCTCAGTCTAGAATGATTTGTAATTACTGTCTGCTGCAACGAAAATAAACTGTAAATAATTCAGTTTCAAAAATTTCAAAGTAGGATTTGTGTTAATCGAAATACAATGATGAGTTAAGACTTTTTTTGTTATTAAAAAAAATAATAATTACGATGTCGAAAAAATGCTACGAAAACAAACTGGTAAAAAGAAAGTAAATAAAAGTTTTGTTTTAAATAAAGAATCGTAGTTGAATTGAATTGTTTGTTTATTTTAAAATAAAAATCCACTGGACCACAACGTTAATGTCCAAATCACGGCAATTATTTTATTCAAACTAATTCAAAAAATAATGCTTGAAAGATTTTAGTTTTAATATCCGCCGGAAAAGAAAACAAAAAGAACAAAGTTCGTGCCAAGGGGTAATAATCAAACCGGATTAAAAAATCGATGTCGGTAAAAATAAATTAAATTAAATATGTTATCAATTTAAATCAATTTTAAATAATAAACATATATAGGACACTTAAAACAATTCTCTCACTAAAACGTATAACTAACATACCTCTATTCAATAAAATCGATTTTCCGTAATGTAATATGCAAATGACGTCACCTCTTAATCATATATTTTTCAAGAATTGTACTATATATAGAAATGAATGAAACATTAAAGTAATGGCCCTTTTGTATATCTTAATCAAATTGTGAACAAACAAATAAACAGACAGTAATACGAATTTATATATATATATACATATATATACACACACACACACATATATATATATATATATATATATATATATATATATATATATATACGAATACACATCGTATTAGTTAAATTCTTGCTGTTCTTTGCAAACAATGTGATCCTAAGATTTCTTCTAGCTGCTAAAATTATTCAATCATAGTTTCTAACACTTTTATTTCTCTTCATGATGAAACTAATACTCTCTTGTTTTTATCTTTAAAAGGCTGGTGTTGTGTCTGGTCAATTACAGCATCGTCCTGTAAGTCATCTCTCTGTAATTAATACATTTTTAACAGGTTGATTAATAGTAACTATTTAGTTTCTGAAAAGTTAGGTTTCTGTTAAGTTTTTCGCCTGTGTCCGTTGTTCAAATGATGATCTTTCAAATTCTGTAACCCAGCGGATTGAACAATTTATTAAAAAAAAATTTTGATGATAATAGAATTATTGCTAAGTTGAGTTAAAAATTGTTCCACAGAGTACGCCATTTTAGTCTCTGATATACACTTCAGTAAACCACTGCATCGGAAGAGCCGGATGCAATAATAACATATGAAAATTACCCAGACAGAAGTAAAGTATGCTTCGTAAACTGTACATCTATTTAAGTCTAAGTTTTATCATTTGAAAGGATAGTTTTATATCATATTTTTATTACTATCGTCCCATTTTTTCGTATTAAGATATCAGTAATACATACTTACTCGTAGACAGTTGTAAGGACCTTGCCATTATTATATAGTTTCCATTATTATTGAAGCCTTCGCGTCTCCTCGTCCCTTTTCCCTATGAATGCTGGTGTATATTGGAAGGCAAACCTTATCTTCGATATCAAGCATTTCCAGGAAACGCTATTCAACAAATTAACAGCTAAACTCTCTATTTCGATATTTTTTTTATCTTCCCCATATTATTTGAAATATGCAGATGATATAGAACATTACTTGGTTTCGGTTATAGATAGAAGTATAAAATTGTTCATTTTTTTTTCAGTTGTGTGTTATTAAAACCGCCACGAGTCGTATCATCGTAGCTTTGTTTCTTTTTATTCCAGTTATTTTTATGGATGGCTGATAAGTAAATCGATACTGATACCGTTTTCTAGTTCTTTTCCAGCAAATCTCTGTTGGAATCCATATATTGGGCCCATTGCTAATTTTGTAATTACGTTAGGTGTGTTGCTATGTTCTGTACATATATACACGTGTATGTAACGAACGTCTTCTGTAATTACGTGTGCTAACCTTGTTTTCAAAATATCACAAAATAACTTATCTTGTGTATGTTCATATATAACGAAACAGACGAGTTGGAATGAACATCTTCGAGACTTGTCAGACAAAGGAAGACATACCTTAAACAAAAGGGTATAATACCATCCTTGAGGTTACATTTGGCTAATTAGGGAACCCCCTTGATCCATTTTTGATCTTATTGGACAAACAACTGCCACGAAAATACTATTATGGGCATTCTTTATTCCAGAATCTTGTTTGCATCTTGGAAAGATTGAATAGTTGAAGTCTGCTACAGTTCTGTCTACATCTTACTTATCGATCTTGCCACTGCTGGGTGCAATCCCGTATGTCGACCGTATGTAGACTGACAACTAACTAATATTCTAAGGTGTCTTTAAACTCGCTACGTCATGTATCTACGTAACCAAAGATCCTTGACGGGTCTTTTTTCACGTATCTGTGTTTATTAAAACAACAAATTCCAATCATATGTTATTAAACATCTCTCCAAACATTTTATTGCTTGACATATTTTGGCTTAATTATTTATACATTAAAATCCTGCCCCACTTCGCGATATTCTTCCGTTATCAACATACTTTCTTTTTTTTTTTCATGACATTGTCACCAGTGAAAATGTCGGTTATTCATCCCTCTACCTGGGACATTCGACGTTGCCCAGTCCATAATATAAAACATATCCCTGATTTTTATAAACACTTTCTACCACTTGTGCTTATTCTTTATCTACTTCTATTTATAGACGATGGATGGAGGATTGTTTTGATATTTGAGCTGATAAAGTTCTGTCTCATTTGAAAACGCTTGGTATAATTCAGAAGCGTGTCTCGAATTTACTACCCCTAATATTTCTTCTGCTTTGCATCCATAATCTCACAGACGGAATATTTCTATTCTCAGCTTTTCCTATACATACTATTATTTTTATTTGATTGCATCTTTAATTGCAAGGGTAGAGTAAGACGCGAGGTCGATTTTTAATGTGGGGAAAATCCAGCTCCCCGAAAATAGGCACTCTGGATAGTAACAATAATAAAAATTGTTTCAGTCTAGAAGAATTTCTCCCCCACTGACCGAAGACAGAAAAAGTGAAGTGTAGTATAAGAACATATACTACAATTTGTTGTTAGACAAATCAGGATATCCTCATTTATTCCGCATTTCATTTGTCCCAGTTGATTTGCTGTTGGTCTAGTGCTCTACAGAAACCCGTTGCTCTAATAACTCTTAAAATATGAAACCCTATTCCAGTAGCTTTGAACACAGAAATGCAGACTTCTGCAACAATCTTTATTCCAACCGTGTTTTATTCCTATTTATTTCTTCGTTCGTTTTAAGATTAAGTTCCAAACGCATCTCATGTCTGCGATAATTGGCTTTCGTTCTTCATAGCTCATTACATAAGATAAACGGTAATTTGTACATGGGTGTATGCGTGTAGAGATAGTTTGTTTCTTAAGTTATTCGAAAACGTAATTGACTCATGAGACGATAATTGACATATTATATTTATATATTATATCATACATATGTGTTTGCGTATGTTTGTATATATATATATATATATATATATATATATATATATATATATATATATTAATTTTATTTTTATTTCAGACTATTATTCTAACCTTTATTAGTTGTTGTTTTTTTGTTGATCTTTTATTGGTTTTGTTTATTCACAACGTTTCGGCCAACTATTCCTCTGGCATTCGTCATGTGGCGCAGTTGATAGAGACGTTGAATCTCTACAGTTCCAGATGAACATTTTCTGAAGATAGCGGTTTCAATCCCACCCAAAGCGTGCCAGAGGTTAATTGGCCAAAATGTGGTGAAACGACAACAACTACGGATGGCAGTGATGGCTGAGAATGCAGTTAGGAGATTCGAAGTTCCTATCCGTCGCGGTTACCACCTGACGAAGGACAGAGGAATAGGTGGCCGAAACTTTGTGAATAAACAAAACCAATAAAAGATTAAAAAAAAAACAACAACTAATAAAGATGAGAATTATAGTCCGAAATAAAAATAAAATTAATATATAATGCTCATCTCAAAAAAGAAAAAAAAGAAAAGAATTCCAATTAAGGAATAATATATATATATATATATATATATATATATATATATATATATATATATATATATATATATACGTATTAATAAATATATGATAGCGTATATATGTACATACATTTGTGTGTATATTCTTATATGTATATATGAATGATGTTTATTCCATACAAATCATAAATCATTTATCTTCGTTATATCCGGTTTACAAGAAAGTTCTTGCATTTTTTAACTTTCGAATTTAGATGAACATATATAAGGTCAAACAAAACAGCAGTAGTCGAAATAAGCACCATCAGAATCAACACACGAAAAAACATGTATTTATGTCAGTGATGTAAAAATCTTGCATTCTGGGGGCGATGAAGTCACTGAAAGCCTTTTTAATATCGATTAGTTTTTGCAGATATCTTACACAGAACGTTGTCGAAATGCTTGAAAAAGTAATAATCGGTAGGTAAGAGCTATGGAAAGTATGGCGGATGAGGCAGAGTTTCATAGCTCAATTCGGTTGTGTAACATGCGGTATGGCATTGCTGTGGTTGAGAATTAGGATTTTCTGTTCAATAATATTGGGTGTTATCGAATTTTCTAATGCATTTAATTCATTTGTTTACAATACTTCTCCGCCGTAATGGTTTCGCCTGAATTAAAAAAAAAACTACAATGGATGAGTCGGAGACCACCAAACAGTCAACATAACCGTCATTTGATCCAACTATGGCGTTGGGAAATGTTATGGAGCGTGGTCAGCGTCTGAGCACAGATCCGAGCATCGATGGCTGCCGTAAAAAAACAAAAACAACAACAAAAACACTTTTAATCGCAAATCACAACCAGGTCGAGAAACAAGTTGTTCTTGTTGCGTAAAAGAACGGGAAAAAACACTTCATAACAGCGTTTCTTTTGGTTGTTCAATCCGTGATACATCCATTTATCAAGTTTTTTTCTTTTCAATTTCTCTCAAGTGGTTGGAAATCGTCGCATAGGTTATGTCAAGTTCTCGAACAGTTGTGCGTGGATTGGCTTTAACCAAGGCCCTTACTTGAGATTTATCACCATCCGATAGCCGACCACTACGCTCATCACCATCGTCACCGAACCAAATTTCTTAAAGCACTATTGTGCTGTGCGTTCAGTAGATGTTCGTGCGCCGAACGTTTCTGTCTAGCTTGAAAGAAATTAAAAAAAAATTGATCGAATTTGCTTTTTCCATCTTGTAGTCAACGTTCTACAAAGAAGACATCTTGATAGAGAGAAACACTCTTCAAAATGATATATAAAATAAAAGCATTACAACGAAAACTTATTTTAAAATACATCATTTCAAACAACAATTAAAAATTCCGCAAGATTTTTCTTCTCAACTTAATATTAAGAAATTAAAAGTACCTGAAATATTTCATTTATTTTTCGAAAAGTGAACGTATGCAAGTGTCAGAATGCTGGTAGATGTAGATGTCTGCATGTATTGTGTGTATATATCCGTATGACTATCTATCTATCTATATATATATATATATATACACTATATTATATAAAACGCACTCTGTGTGTATCTGTGTGTGTAGCTGTGCGTGAGTTTGTGTGTGCACTGGACACAAAAACGATTGTCTCATTTTTTTTTGAAAATTAACAGAAAGGTAATTTTGTGCCTGGCAGTGTTTTTAGAGAGGATTTCTACTGGCAATTTCGAGAATTATCGATTATCGATAATCGAAACAAACCGATAAAAAAATGCGGTTTTGGCCGAAGTTAACACTTTACACAGCCTAACATCACAAATGCATTTGAGAAGTTTTATTACCACACAAGCTGAAAGGATTTTTTTTCTTTTTTTACATAGGCGTCACCACTTATCAAGGCCGATCAGCCACTCAAGGATAAGGTTTAAAGTGTGTACAGTAGTCAAAAGGACAATATAGTAATCAATAGTAATGGAAGTTCGGAAAATTGTTAACTTAAGTGGAATGGCTCATCAGAAACTTGTTCACGTTGGACTTGAAGACAACCATATTATAGACAGCTGGAAAGCAGGAAAACGGAAGACAATTCCACAGGCGTGCAGTTCTAAGAAAGAAGCTTTGATCATGGAATCTATGTTTAGGTTTAGGCACAGATAAAGAGTGGGGAAAATTGTTGATAATGTTTTCAGCTAGTCTAGTGTTTCTTGTGAAAGTTTAGCGAGGGGGACCATAGATTGAAGCTCAGTCGAACACTTCCATGAAAATAACGATAAAGCAGAGATAAACTTGCAACATCTCTTCTGTGAGATAGAGGTTGCAGCGAAGAGAAAAGGACATCTCCCACCAGGCCACGAAGTCTATTTTGAACCCTATCAAGGCAGGACAAGTCTTTTCTAGCAGCTCTTGCCTATATGTGGCAACAGTATTCCATCCTTGGACGTATCTGGCTCTTATATAGATAGAGAATTGCATCAGCAGTGAGATATCTACTGGATCGATAGAAGGATCCGACCATTTTTCCAGCGGCCTTGGCAACAGATTTGATTTACGTATTCCATTTAAGGTCAGGAGTAAAGGTCAAGCCCAGAAGCCTGTCAAAACTTGAGGCCTCCCCAAGGTAAGAGCAATTCATTTTAATTGATGCCAGATGGGGATCAGAACGTTGATGATCTAAAGATAGAAGCTTGGTTTTAGATGCATTAAAAGTAACTAGCCACTCCTTTCCCCATTGTACAACGTGATCAAGATCAGAGGAGAGAGAATCGGAGAGAACTTGGTCGTTTACTGTCTTAGATGTGCTACCATAGATGGTAGTGTCGTCAGCAAGAGTGTCTACGAATGATGTAAAGATGTGATTTGGAAGATCATTAATGTAGATCAGGAAAAGAGTTGGGCCCAGGATGGACCCCTGAGTGACACCAGCATTTATACTGTAAGCTTCTGATTTTTGCCCATCAACTACTACTCTTATAAACCTATCAGAGAGAAATGATTTAATAATTGAGAAGACATTTCCAGCTATACCATAGCTGGAGATCTTGTAAAGTAAACCTTTATGCCATACCCTATCAAAGGCATGTGATATGTCAAGAGCAATTGTCCTAGAAGGGTTGCCTCTGTCGAGAGATTCGCCAATCCTATGAGATATAACTGTAAGCACATCTGCTCTAGATCTAGCAGAACGGAAACCATATTGTGTGCCACTAAGAAGGTTATTTTTGCTGAGATGGTTGATTACTTCTCTATTTAACACAGATTCCAGCAACTTACTCATGACGCACAGGAGACTTATTGGCCTGTACTGAGAGGGGGATGAACAATCACCTGAATTCTTAAATACAGGGCATACTGGTGAGATTTTCCAGGGTGATGGAAAGCAATTTTTCTTTAAGACAACGTTTAAACAGTTTTGTAAGTATGGGTGCTAGTTCTGGTTGAAGTTTTTTGAGTGCTATAATGTGAATACCGTCAGGGCCGGTTGCTTTACTGAAATCAAGGTTTTTGATTAGCTTGGCAACATCACATACATATAGTTTTATATCAAATAGCGTGTTTTCTGATACAGGAGGAAATATTGGGGGTTGGCGGCCTTGGTCACAAAGGGTAGAATTGGCTGCAAAGTTCTTGGCAAAGAGTTTGGCTTTGTCTGATGCTGACGAGATTAACTCAGGTCCATTGATGATAGTTGGGAAAGAGCACACGCTTCTGTTCAGGATTCTCTTTGCAATTGCCAAAACTGGTGGGAACCAAGCCGCTGCTCAGCTACTTTGGACTTGACGGACTGAGCATACAACTCTCTTGCGTTCTTCATTACTTATTTACAATGGTTGCGGACAGTCCTGAAAGCGGCTTTAGTTTCCATACATCTATTACGTTGGAAGCAGTGGAAAAAGTGATTTCTGTGCGCAATAGCAGCAGTACATTCTGGAGAAAACCATGGCTGGCTGTTAGGTTTTTGCTGGAACTTTTTCGAGGGTATGAAATTGTCTATACCTACAATTAACCATTCTGTCAGGTCTGATACCATAGACGACACATCCTTTTTAAACATGGAACGCAGAGGAAGATCCGATATAAATGTACGGAAACTATCCCAGTCAGCCATAGTGTATCGATATGCTGTACGATGGAGAGGTACGTCTGAGGACTTATTACATTTCATTTTTATCTTAACTGATAAAACTGAGTGGTCGGAAGATCCAAGAGGAGACAGAACTAAAACTGAACATAGTTCAGGGCAAGTTGCGAGAAAAAGGTCTGACAGTTAAGATCAACAGTGTGTTCTTTAGTATGACATGGTCACTTTCGAATTGAACTTAAAGCACAATTGCACCCTTATACATGTGTTTTTCATTTTAAACTAACATTTAAGCCATTAACACCGCACAGGCAGCAGCGCTTTGCATTTAAAATAAAGTTTTTGGAAAATGATAGGAACGCGTTCGCAAGTAATGTTTCTGTTTAAAGCACAATTTAAGCATGATACTTGAATTTGCATTTTACATTTTAATTCAAGCCATTAAACATAAAATGATATAATAAAATCAACGGTAGGTTCTCTCCAGCGTAATGCAGACTGCAATGTATTGTATAATATAGCACCTTGGGAAGGCACGTGAAGCTTCTTACCGTGTAACACAAATGGTCGCCTTACTAGAGCACGCAACCAATTTGATTGAAAAAATGGGCGATTTCACCGATCGATGATAATAAAATATGAGAGTGTGAAACATTCGTTGATCATCATTCAATCCCAGGCAACGTCGAATCTCTCTGCTAGTATATATATATATATATATATATATATATATATATATATATATATATATAGTCCGTAAATGTATATATGTATGTATTGTAAATGTGTTTTTATACGCCTAAATGTTTATGGTTACGCGTGGGTGATTATTTGTGAATGAGGTGTCTGCACGCTATCTTTAAGACCTTATTTATCCGAAAAGTGTCTAGAACACTGATTTAACTGTTTATGTATTTTTTTCATATAGATCACATAGTTATAACTAGACATTTAAACTTACCAACACTCTAACCTTTCTCCCCCCCCACACATTTCTTCTATGTAACCTGTATATCCGCCACTTATCGTCTCTCTCGTTTTATTGGATGAAACCGTTTTATATACAAAGAATTCAATATTTTGGCGTTCGGTCTCAAGTCATACCATGACCTTATGATGTGATAACTTTGAAAATAGCACTGCAGAAACAGGTATGCGTATGTGTTGCCAATAATGCTTGTATGAATAAATATACTATAAACACTTGTTCATCTTTCGAACCTATTTTTATTATGAAACCAGTAGTTTTAGTTAATTTATATCTAGGAAATTAAAACTATGCAGATATATTTATGTATATACTAGCACCTGTACCCGGTGTTTCCCGGTATTAAACAGAACGTAAAACTCCCCTTAAAAGTGAAGTAAAAAACGAGAGATGCATGCGAGTGTTATGTTTTTGAAAATGTTTACTTATTCTAAGTAAAAGAAATACTTGAGCTTAGGTCGAAACCAAAACCTAAATACACTGAGTCAAGTACGATAACAGTTTGACCAGCTTGCAATGGTCTTTTAAAGTGTTTGCAAATCTACTCATTCTTAACATAAGGACGCTTTCATATGAACTGTTCGTACATACGCAGTCGTGAAAGTGTTCACAAACAATTAAAAATCCGATGACCGACCCAAGTACCATTTTTTTCAATTTCGACCCATTAGCCGGCCATTTTCCCGAATGAAAACCTATAACAAAGTTTTCAACATATCTATATTTCAAGTTTCAAGTCTGTAGATAAAAAGATTCGTTTAGTATATAGGTTGAAAGTTGTCCTCACACACGTGTACAGTCACATTTTTATAGATATATAGATTAATGAATGCACTTTCAAATAGCTCTTTTACAGCCGCTTTTCATAAATCTATACAATAACAAAAATACCCTTTAATCTTAAAATACTTTGTAAACCGGACCTTACTACAAACGCTTAAACGCTTCTTAGCAATTCAGTCCGGCTTTGCTCGGGCACTATTTACTGCACATAAGTTTATGTGCATATATATATATATATATATATATATATATATATATATATATATATATATATATATATATATATATATATTAAAATGTTTAATTCTGGTCCAGGTAACCTACATCTAAAATTTCAAGTGTTTAGACCCAAGATTGGCGGAGAGTTTGATAGAGTCTGCAAGGGTCAACACTTTCAACTTCGACCTCTTGGCAGCCACATCTTAGCCCCAAAACTGATTAAAAATCTTGATGCATTCCCTAAATACCCTTTATGTAAAATTTCAAATATTTAGGCCCAAAATGAATGATTAGTTTATTAGAGACCGCAAAAGTCAATTCTTTCGAACTTTGACCCATTTGGCAGAAAGACTATCGGCCAAAAACAGATTAACATATTTGCCTGCCTGTAAAATTTCAAATGTATAGACTAAAAATTGGCCGAGTAATTTTGTAGAAACCGCAGAAGTAAATTTTTGATACTTTGACTCCAATCTTGACCTCTTAACATTAGTTGTTTTGGGCTCAAAGTAAATTAAAAAGTTTGGTTCATGTCCAAGTAGCCGACATCTAAAATTAAATTTGTTTATACCCAAAATTGGCGGAGAAGTTGGTACAGTTTTCAAAAGTTAAATCGTTGAACTTTTACACTAGCCAAAGGAAATAAACAAATCTCAACAAATCATTTCTTTTTTAAAAAACACAAAACACCCAGATTCGTTATCATTTAGAGGTTGAGTTGTTGAGCATTTGACTACTGATCGAATGATACACTGTCGAAGCCCTTGTTTACCTCACAAATTAATTTAATCTTTTCTTTTTAATTAGTTCAATTTACAGTAAAAGAAGAGGTATCATTTAAAATCACCGCAAATCATTTGGTCGTTTGCATATTTTCAAACGTAGCATTTATTAAGAGTGACTTTTCCAGCGCATTTATCGTCAAGCCCAAATATCAGCTGACTTTATGTTGTAAACAAACATAAACGGAATTGGATGAAAAACATTATCATTATTATTTTTTTTAGTTATTTCTTTTGGGAAGTAGTCCTAGTGTAAATTATCTCTCGTAATCTATTATATAAATCTCATCTGTCTGTTTAAATTTTCGTATGTATGTATATATCTATGTAAGTATTATGTGTGTATGTATGCATGCATGTATGCCAAAAACTTTCGATAGAGGCGACGGATTCTCACGGAATTGGAATGGTTTTGAAGCTAGATCCTTCGCACGACAAATATCCAAAAATTAGCTTAAAACCTTAGTTCATTCACCCTCAACTGGGCACTTATCTAAAAGGATAGGTCGTTTTTTTTCGCCGATATTTTCGAAAATCATTCCCTCTTTTCGATTAACTACCCTTTATTTAAACCTTCGCCACTACGTTTTGGCGATGAACGCAACGGCAAAGACGTCACATTTTTTTTCACGTTCATTATCTCCTTTGCAGTGCAGGTTTGAGCCTGCTTGCTACTACCATATTTATTTTATTTTATTTTTCTAAACACAACTCCAAACACCTGGACAACGTTGAGCACACAGGCTAGTATATACTATTCAACAGATGATTGATTCTATAATAATACATACGCAACATGCATGACATAAAGCATCGTGTTAAAGTGAATTGTACGACCGGGTAACGCTGGATGTTTAGCTAGTAGAACATAAAAAGAAGATGATGAAAGAGCGAGGAACAGATATAGACAAAAGAAAGACAGAAGAGAGAAAGCCGGTTTGGGGTCGGGTGAGATTAATACTTTTATTTTCGGACGCAGATTAACTACTCAAATTTAATGTCTCCTAATCCGTCATAGATAACTTTTATGGATTCTCGGATTACGAAGATGAATCTTTGGATCGAAGAAAAATGTCTTGCGTTTGAATAATGTCGTGTATCAGGTGATATATTTATTTTGCGGGAAATACATTATTTTCTTATGTTTTCTATATCATTATTCATTGCAATTCATTTATTTAAATATATTTAGAGAAAAAAAAACAAAGATTAAAAGAGAAACAGAAAATTAGAAAAGAGAGCTGTGTATAAAATCAGAGTTTTACAAAGAAACGCACAGACACACACGCACGCACAAGCATACACACATATATATGCATATATATATATATATATATATATATATATATACGCGTGTGTTTATACATACATATATGAGCGTGTGTGTGCTCATGTATTAAGAAATGTAACGAAACTGCATGTCACGTTGACACTTTGGAAATCTAACATTTTTGAAAACCATTCTTTTAGATTATAAATGTATATTTAATACAGTATAACATATATATGTCTCTCTTTCTCTCTCTCTCTCTCTCTCTCATTCTATACATATATATATATAATCTTCAAAATGTGAGAATATATAATTATTTCCACATGCAGCCAACGTCGCAGCTCACAAGAGCCATGACAGCAAACAAATCGCAAGTCTAAGACTCGAGTTTGGCCCTCATTTCGGCTCCTCAGTTAGGCACATTTAGACTCAGGATTTGAAAGTTTAGCCTCTTGCATGCGAGGCAAGCACTCTACAAACTTAGCAAACACGCCACTCACACACAAAAATTCCTATCAGCTCACACAGATCTAGCAAACCACTGCGAAATCCGATAATGGATTGAACCTACCTCGTACCGAACAAGTGACGTGGTCATCGCAACCAGCTATAACCTAAGCCGACGTCTCACAACTAGGAATTTTATAATTGTAAGGACGATGCCATCACGACACGCTAACCTAGCAAGCAAACAAAAATAATTATATGCTCGCTCGCATTCTGAAGAGATCAGCGAATACTCGGCGGATGGCGGTGATCAGGCTGGCTTTGGTGTTGTAGAAGGTAGTATTGGTATGTTCTTCACGTATAATCAAACGGAGTAGTCTTTCGGGTTCAGGTCGGAACAGTGAGATGAAGGTACAAAGTCGTTGCACTCTTTTTGGAGCCAAGCATGGCTCTCTTAGAATTTGTGTGCCGACAGCGAGTCCTGCTGCTAGCAGCCGCCTGATTGCACGAGAGGATTACCACAGTTGCAGCATATCCAGGTATACTTTGGTGTTGATTTTCAAGCCGATTTCGAAGATGTGAGGTGGCATGATGTGACCCTTACTTGAAAGCAAATCATAACCGTTGCCGAAAAATTGTTTTCATCACCCTTGGCACGTGTGGTAAATCGTTGCAAGCTAGCGATGCATTTTGCGGGTGCATGCAATGGTCCTGTTTTTCATAAGTTAAATCGGTAGAGAGCATGAGATTTACTATGGCTCCTCTCTGAGCTCGCTCGGTGAACATTGTGTCACTTTCAGAGATGATAGAATGCTACTAGGGCTCTTGGGATTTGTACACAACTGGCCAACTAGTAGATGGTCTGCAATAAAAAGAAAACCTGTTTTCATCCAACGAAAATGGAATAATGTCGTCTTTTCTATTGCGATAATTTTATCGTGCAACCCTGTAAAAAGGTGTGGATTGAGAGTATATATCCACAACAGGAAACATTAATATTTTAAATTACTTTCAGCTAATTTTTATGTAACAGTATCTCTCTATTCTATATAAAAAAACTAGCACGGGTGCCCGGCGTTGCCGAGGTGTTTGGAGGTGTGTGTTGAGCAAAAAACAAAACAAAAAAAAGCTCGTAGTAGGCAGGCAGGCTCCGACCCCCGCGCGATGGCGGAAAAGAAACTGAAAGAAAATATGGCGTCTTACTGTTACTCCATGACGCGACCGGAAGTCTAAAGCCTCCGCATTTAATGTGGCCAATCAAAAACAAAAGTTGACTTGCAGAAATTACGTTGCTTTTAAACCTTCCACGAATGAAAATCATAGACACAAAATCGTTTTTAATATGAGAAGAAACCAGCCCCCCCCAAAGGAGGCACTGTAGTAATATAATGAATAATAATAAATATAATAGTAGAAAGGGTTTCCCATACATTGACTAATAACTAATTACAGAACAGATAGTATCCGGCCCGATAGGCACGCGTTTGCGTCCGAATAGGTTCGCTTTATTTATACAAAAAAGGAAAAATAACAGCTGAGACGATGGCACGGTGGGAATTTTGTTTAACTCGATCAATAAAAGATAGAGACGGTGTCCGTTTGCGAATCTGAGATATTAAGATCTGGGAAGTATGCGAAAATTTCTCGCGGAATCTAACCGACGCGATGCAAAAGGTTTTTGTTTTACATACACAAACGCTCTTGCACATTTTGCCCTATGTATTATAGAACCTGTTTGAGTTGTTGTTGTAATTTTAAAAGAAATGTTTTTATTTATAAAATAAAACAAAATTTAGTGTCAATATTTTATTTGCAAATACAAGCGGTGTTTAATATATTTTACTTACAAGAACCAGGGTTTGCCCAGCTGGGAAAAACTGTCCTTGTACAGGAAAAATATCCAGTAAATAAAAGGTTGTTTAGTAAATCGTTATTTTTTTTGTATTTGTTGCATTTGTTTTTTTGCATTTCCCTACATCACACATGGATATAAATATCACTAAAACATCCGCTGAGTCATAAGCTTCATTTTGGTACCTTACTTGCGTAAGTGGGTTGTCGGTAGGCTGAGATAAACCGCGTCATACACACACACACACACAAACACACAGTAGGAAAATTTATAAGATTTGTAGTTTAAAAATATTTAAATACTAAACTTTTTAATCCTCTCAAAACAAGGTAAATTATAGCAATTTTATCTGGATTTACTTTGTTTTGCAAAACTGACTGTTGAGTATGTTTAAATTTGTCACCATTTTCATATTAAATACTATTTTATTAATCAATATTTAGCTTTAATACTGCTTCGAACGGATGCAACACTACTTAGTTCTCTAGACAATATTGTATCAAAGTCCACACAAAATTATAGCCGGATGGTTTCTGAGAAATAGACAGATAAAATCTGGTAATGCGGTGATTAATCGTTTTTATTATCCATTAATCACGTACTGTGCATCGACGGATCTCATCAGGTTCCTGCAATTATGATAACAAATGTGTATAATCTCCGAGAAAAAAAAAAAAAAGGAAATGGAACGGACCAATAAGAAATTCGATTCGATTCGATGCATTAGTTCAGTCTCGCTAGACAACCTCGAGAGACAATGCATACCCTTTTTAAAAGTAGCTACGCGTGTAATTGTGAGACAAGGGTTGCGCAATCCCAAGTAATCCCAATCACACATTTCCTGAATCGGCACGCCTTGATTTCGGTGGCAAAGAGAAGTACAGAATGAGTGGAGCAATGCCATGATACGTGGAGAGTATATACAGTACATGGAATACACTAATGGTCACCCCCTTTATTATTAACCAGGCTCAACGTTACTTAACTTCAGTGATCTAACGGGGACCAGTGTGTCAATGTGATTATGCCGTATTAATAAGGCTAAGAAATATACAAGGTGTAAATGAATTTCAAAAAAAGATTTCAGCAATCTATCTATATAAAAAGTGAACGTGTCTGTGTGTCTGTCTGTGTGCCCGTCGACAAATATCGAAAAATTGGCTTAAAACATTAATATCTTCCCCTTAAACTGGGCACTTTGCTATGGCGGGGCCCCTTTTTCGTCGATATTCTTGAAAGTCATATTCCCCTTTCGATTGTCTACCCTTAATTTAAACATAAGTAACTTCCGGTTTGGCTGTGGCCGTAACAGCAAAGACGTCAGTTTTTTCCCCGCTTTTTACCTCTTTCGCGGTACGGATTCGAGCCTGCCTTCCTACTACCCTTTTTTTTGTTTAACATACACATCCAAACATCCGGGCAACGCCGGGCTGAAATGCTAGTACATCTATAAAAGTGAACGTGTCTGTGCGTCTGTCTGTGTGTATGTCTGTGTGTCTGTATACATTTCCCTACGTAATAACTGTCGATTTTCAGTCTACAGACTCGAAGTTTGATATACAGGGTACTGAGATTTGGGAAAATCCTTGTAACTCGTTTTCGGCCAGAAGTTTGGCTGCTAAGTGGTCAAAGCTCAAGGATTTTCCCTTTAAGAATTCTACAAAACTCCTCCGACAATGTGGGTCGTAACACTTGAAATTTTAGATATAGGTTCCTTGGACATGCATCTTACTTAATAACTTGATTTGAGCCCAAAACAACAAATGTTAAATAGGGGTCAAAGTAAAACAAAATTTGACCTCTGCGGTCTCTACCAAATTACTCAGACAATTTCTGGTCTAAAAATTTGAAATTTTACATAAACGGTATTCAAAGATAGGGCAAGCTTTTTAATAGTTTTGGGTCGAACATTTTTAGTTACCAATATATAAATGTATGTATATATGTATGTATATTTGCATATCTGCCTAAAACTTTCGACAGAGGCGACGGATTTTCATAAGATCAGTAACGTTTTTAAGCTCGACCTTTCAGACTACAAATATCGAGAAATTGACTAAAAAGATTAAATTCTTAACCTTCAACTGGGCACTTTTCTACAGAGAGGGGTCGCTTTTTTCGTCGATATTGTCGAAATTCATCCCCTCTTTTCGATTGTCTAGTCTTAATTTAAACCTACGTCACTTCCGGCGTGGCGGTGATTGTAACAGCAAAGACGTCACGTTTTTCCCCATTCTTTTCCTCCTTCGCGTCACGGGTACGAGCCTACCTTCCTACTACCACTTTTTTTTTGCTCAACGTACACCCGGACAACGCCGGTCTGAAATGCTAGTATATATATATATATATATATATATATATATATATATATATGTATATATATACATATATATATATATGTGTGTGTGTGTGTGTAATTTTTTAATTCGCCTACTTGTCTTTTCTATTTGTCCATAAGAATTAATATTACAATTATTTTTATAATAATCAGGCCGAAATAAGCGTCACAGTTTCTAAATGTAGTTTGTGTGTATCCTGACTTTTGACCGAACACGCATATAAAACTGCGACCAAGATATACACAGTTCAGTAAGGTACGAAGATACACGTTTTCTCTAAAACTGAAAACGCATTTATTTTCCATTCTTAGATAAAGTATCATTCCAACAATGAAATAGATAACCGGAAATGTAAAAAGTAAAACCAATTTCTTCTCTCCCGAGAGATATTCAAAAGGAGCTATTTTATTATATGCCCTGGAGATTTAACAAACGTCATACTGAATTTTACCTGTTTTATTACTGTAATATCGTGAAATATAATGGCTTTCGATAAAAAAAAAATTGGTCTGTATTTTTTATTGATATAACATTCATGGATTGTTTCTTACGTTAGAATAAATATAGTAGGTTTTTTGGAAAAGTAAGCACGAAGTAATTCCTCCTGAATTTTTGTTAGGTTAGGGGATTAGGGAGTTTGCGTCAGGTTATTAAAATGAGGAGTAGGCCGCCGTAGGATTTCGAACAAAACTAATTCCAAGTGGGGAAACTGACATGTTTTATACTATTATTTAAGGACGTCTCTGATGAACACTTTTATTGATACGGCGTTGTGCGACATTAATTACTTCGGAATTTCTTTTGTAAATCTATGTATGTTTTATACTCAATGCTTTAGTATATAAGTAAAGGAAAACCTGGTTTTGAATTAATAAAAGTGAAAGTAAGACCCAAGAAATAAACATAGATTTTAAGGTAAGAAGTCCATCAATGTCTGGATTATAAACTTGTCTTTGCATTTGCATGTAATGAAAAACGATGGTTAACATAAAAGTCGGTAAAGATCAGACGAAAAATATAAATAAGCAACGATAAATTTTACTAAAATAATAAAAGTTATTCCCCATAGGTTATATTTTTTCAAACATGACTATCTAAGAATTTTTCTATATTAAAAATATGTTAGATATGGGTCGCTAATTTTTTTAAAAATAAAATATGTATTCTAGCATGCAATTAACATTGTACAAAAATAACAAACAAAAACATTTATTCAGAATAAAATGTTGATTTGCTTGAATGCATTTTATGGCGTATGACATCGTTATGTTTTAGTTTGCGAAATCCAGTCTTGATAGCTTTTACAGTTGATCAAAGCAGCTAGGTGAATTCAGTCTTCACACATACTTAATAATAAGCGAGTATAATTTTGTTAGTTGAGCATAAGAAGAAATTTGGCTTAATCAGATCTCAACTCAGCGTACACAGATGTCAGCTTAAACTCAAGTATGTTAAAAACATATGTTATGTCACATTTTTAAAGAGAGTTAAAGAGTCGTTAGTTCGATCGGGAAATTTTAAAATTTCAGGAGAATTAAGAGTAGCTAATAATTATACACTTCTTTTATTCTGATTTTGATTACTGTTCATTGAATAGTGCGCGTTAATAAAGGAAAATAGACGTTGCTTAACATTGTCCAAGCATCAGTACTTGAACCACTCCTTCGCTGAAGTAGAATTCTCAGTGATAGAAAGGTCTCGCTATATATTCTAACAGACGTCAGCCATCATGGCTACTTCTCAGCGACCCCCGAAAACGTGGTTTCACCTCTCTCCTGTCGCGATGGAATATCTCCCCCATGCTTGCCACCCATTTAACTCATGTTCCCAGGAAACCAGTCCATATGTGAAAATTGGTAGTGCTTCTTGGCGCTCATATTGGAGCACATGATTTCTGAAAACAGTCAAGATATTTTTGACAAGTTCTGCGTAATTTCTCCACTAATTGTTCCGGACACAGTTAGACAGCAGGGTCGTTTTTTTAATGTAGAGAAAAGGAACAAAAATAAAAAAATTGTCTCAGTCGTGAAGGATTATCTTTGCCGGCAATGTATGTGGATATATATATATATATATATATATATATATATGTATATATATGTATGTATATATATACATATATATATGTATATATAGGCATATATATATGTATGTATATATATATATATATATATACACACATATGTGTATATATTATGTTAAGTGATTATTTGTGATGGAATAAGTGCACCATTTCTCTGGTAAAGTTTACAAAAAACATATAACCACATGTTACCAACCAGGTTGACTAGGAAATATACCCAAAAATGTGTTATGACATGTACATAAAAAGTTATTAAATAAAAAAAAATCTTATGTAAATATATGGTTTCAAAGGCTGTAACAATAGACGATGGTAATGGGGATACGTTTCCTCTCTCTAATAATTGCCATCATGGTATGCGTCTCAAATACCTTCTGACAACCAAATCCAGCTCTTAGCATACTCGTATGATTTAGCTTCTGAGCCCGGCGATTCTGTTTATACTAACTGGGGGTAAGTGCAAATCGATCCACTTAAAACCAGTAACTTAAGGCAAATGAGACTCGTCAAAATTGGGTGGTTGCTCAACTAGGAGAGGGCAACTTTGATTCTAAACCTCCGCTGCCTTACAAGATTATCCTATCTTAGAAAAGGCTAAGGTAGTGGATTCCAACAGAAAATTCGGAGACGGAGTTCTTAAAGCGGCTTAACTTTATATTGCCATCATCGGCATCTCCGATAAGCGGTATCGACTCTGTCTTTCTCCTTTGTTCCTTCGCTTTGAGAAGAGGAAAGACTTATCCTTCCACATTTTCATCTTGCCAAGGCTATGTAACTTCACTGTTACTTCATCGTCTCCGATACAGACGGTCGTCAACAATGATATATATATATATATATATATATATATATATATATATATATATATATATATGTATAATATAATATAATATAAAGCTGAATGTGTGTGTGTGTGTCCGGTCACGAATAGGCTCCTATATCGTTGACTATTTTAAAAAAAACTGATTACATAGGAAAGGGTATGTTTGATCTGGCAGAACGGTGATTCATTAAAATTGTGGGGTCTGCGTTATCGCCTGGTCCACAAAGTATGGAAATAAAAAAACTTTAAAAAAAATGTTTACAATTGTTTTTAACATAGATGTACATAAGAATACTTTGATAAATATGTTTTAACTTAAATAGGGATGACATAATAAAATCGTGGAGTCTGTATTCGCGCCTGACCTCCATAGAATGGAAATAGGCACACACTTTAATAAAGACTTTTCAAATCTATCTGCGTAAGTATACTTTGATAATTATGTTTCAGTTTAAAGAAAAATGGTATGATAAAATTATGGGTGTTCGTTCGCGCCTGACCTCCATAGAATGAAAATATGTCACAGAGTTTAACAATATTTTTTAATATAGATCTACAGAATATTGTGATAAGTGTTTCAATGTGAACAGGTATAATAAATTATGTGGTTTATCTATTTTATTTTTACTTTCATCATATTTTGTGTTGCAATATTTTGGACTTGTAATGGGGGTAGTTATTTAATTGCCGTCCACATCGGCAATATTTGGCACAAGGCCTGGAAAGTGGGAACCCCGCAGGCTCCCCTAAAGGAGGGGAACTCCTGCAATTTTAAAAATTGCCTGAGTAACCCCGTCGGCATTCCCCGGTCGGGGCGCCTCAGGTAGCAAGCAATAAACTTGCCCCACCGGAAAGCCCGGTGGCAAGGCCTGGGAGGGTGGACCTCCTAGGTATTACCCAGGCGGTGTACCTCAGTCCAACAGGTGCCGGGCCGGTTCCCGGCCCCTCATCTGTTGGGATGAGTATCAAGTGACAAATCCTTGACTTGTACTACCCTGTCTCCCTGCAGCCGAAGCCGCTAGGAGACACATCCCATCACAACAGACGAAGTAATGGGGGCATGATCCCACACAGTCGGACGATTCTATTTATAAACGACGCTGCTAAGAACTGACGAATCAAATTAATTCACGTTCTGCTACCAACCAATCATAAACCAGAATTGTTTCATAAATATTAAACCTTTTCTGGAGCAATTTCACATGTTCTTTTCCGTCTCGACACGGTAAGAATATTTAGTTCTGTGGAACTCTCTACTACAAACAAGTCACCTCCCAGGATTTGTGTGTAAAAGCGAACCATCTGAAACTGTTCTGAAACTCAAAATGGCTTACACTTCAAGATTTTGCTTTGGTTTTGATACCCCAAAATTCGAAGCTATCGCTTTACAACCCTTCCTTTTGATAACCTATCATACTTTAATAAATTAGAGTCCATTTTCTGTAGGCTGTTTTTGAACCCAGTCAACGACGGGTACTTTTGTATATATATATATATATATATATATATATATATATATATATATATATATATATATATATATATGCAAAAAGAAAGTCCACACTTGTAATTTTTTCAAAAACTGCAAATTTAATGTGCTTGGTCGAATTAATTAGAGCTCGCAAGGGAACTATATGCCCTGGACCATTAATGATGTCCATCATTAAAACTGAACCTCCGCCACATTGCAGCGTATAAACTGGGCACTTAGGATTAAATTTCCCCCCGACGGACGTACTGCTTACCATCACTGCCTTGTCTATTGAACTTGCTTGAAAAAGGACTTTTTGAGAATATGTACAGTCCATATCTTCATTTCATCTGACGAAGTCCAGACGGCGTTTCTGTTCTTTACAGAAATTATTGGCTTGCGTCTTGCAACATATCATCGCAAATTAAATTCCTGTAATCTGTTCTTAACAGTAGAAAGGGAGTAGCTTTTTACAAGATTGCACTGTTGTTGGATTTAAGGACACGTTTCAGATCTGTTTCTTAGGCTGCGGATCTTGATAGCATTGCCTTCCCTGAAAGAAGTAACTCTATTACGACCAGATTTCGGAGCATCCCGTACACTGCAGGTGTTTTGGTGCTTTTGCACAGTCTTTCGTGCCGTTTTCACATTACATTTAAATCTGCGGCCTATTTCTCGATTGGATAAATCAGAAAAATTGAGATTAATGAGCTCCTGAGGATCACTAATAGAAAGTCATGGCATATGGACTAAATGTTACATTGTATAACCTGGAAACACAACAATTACGATTAGAGATGTTTTGTTGCCGATTTGTGAATATTTTATGAGCGATAATTTAAGCTGGTTTTATGTGAATTTGTTGCTGCAGACTTTCTTTTTGCCTCATCAATTTAAAGTAACTTTTTTTAAATTGACGTTACAACTAGAAGTAAAATAAAAACAGGTTAACGCATAGAGAAATAAAAGGCAAATTAAATGAGGTATAGGGTGTTTTAGCAGTTACATTCAATTTAGCTTAAATTTGCAGTTTTTTTTTAAAATTACAAGTACGGATTTCTTTTTGCCGGCAGGTATATATATATATATATATATATATATATATATATATGTATGTATATATATGAGGAGCGTGCAATAAGTAATGTCCCTGACCCACTTCCCATACAGTAGAGTAACGAAACTTTGCACAGTTATTAGTCTTTCTCTACATATGAGCCACACAAAGTTATGAATTTCTCCCATCGTTTGATGTAGCTCTTGAGACCGTTTTTGTAGACCACCCCAGGTTGGTCCTCCAACCGCGACGTGACTTCAGAAATCAAGGCTGCACCATCTGGGAAACGCTTTCCTTTCAAAACCAACTTCATGGCTGGGAAGAGGTGAATGTCAGAGAGTGCAAGGTCAGGAGAGTAAGGAGGATCGGAGAGGATTTCATAATCACACGCTCGCGCTTCTGATCTGGTGACATGCGAGTTGTGGACAAGAGGGTTGTCCTGCAGGAGGAGGGTACATTGCTGATCTTGCTCGGCCTCTTGATTTTGATAGCTTCCCTTAATTTTCTCAAAAGTGAAGCATAATAGGCTCCTGTAATTGTGGTACCCTTTACCAGAAAATCCGTATTCACTACTCCGTCCTGGTCCCAGAAGACTGAGCATGACCTTGAGCATGACCTCCTTTGAAGGCGGTGAGTCCAAGTGTTTCCACTGCATTGGCTGGTAATGCGTTGATCTTCGAAAATGGCAGCCTCAACTTGACGGACAGATGCCTCATATAGAGCAGAAGGGGGCGATCAGGTCTGGGAGCTGTTTTCACAGACTTCCTTCCATGTTTGAATTCACGATGCCAGCGTTTTACAAGATCATATGATGGAGCATTATCACCATAAGTTTCTTTCATTTCATCAGAAGTCTCCTGTGGTGTGCGTCCTTTCAAATACAAAGACCGGATCACTGCCCGATATTCAGCAGGCTCCATTTCACACCTGACTCAGTAAAAACATCTGAAAAACAGAAACCACAATTAGTTTAGAGCTGTAGTCTGCCACATTAACCTTAGAGATATAAATCATTGACCATGCCAAATTTCAGTTAGATCAGACAACTGGAAGTGGGTCAACGGTATTACTTATTGCACCCCCTCGTGTATATATATTTATATTATGTGTATAGAAAGTTGTTAGATAAGAAAAATCATTAGTACCGTCGGTTTCAAGCCCGATAAAAAGGCCCGTTTAAAGTATCCTTATTAAGCTCTCTTCAGACGAATATTGGCTGAAAAGAGCTTGATAAGGATACCTTAAACGGTCCTTATTATCGGACTTGAAACCGACGGTACCAATGATTTGTCTCATCTAACAACTTTCTGTACACAAAATATAAATACACTCTTATATTTCGGATTTTCCTTTTAATTGAGCACTTTGCTGGATTTCTTTTTCCAAAAAAAACTAATCATATATATATATATATATATATATATATATATATATATATATATATATATATATGTGTGTATGTATGTATGTATGTATGTATGTATATACAGTCCTGGTCAAAATCATAATACCAATTAAGAAAGTAAGCGTTTAGGCATATTGTCGAATTTTTAAGCAAACAAATGGTTGCAACCATTGACAAAAGGGAAAATATTATGGAAAAAATGAAATCTGCTTCATTTTAAACCTTAATCCTGATCTAATAATTATTTTTAAAATAACAAACATTTTCACCTCGTGAAAATGATAAGACCACTTTAATAAAATCGGGTAGTTTTGAAAAAATGAATACGAAAAACTGCCTATGTTAATAAATCAACTTGTTAGTGGATAAAAAAACATCTTACTAAATTATAAATGGCAAAATGAAAACCAATGTCAGAGTTTGAGAGAGAAAAGATCCTTGAGCTTAATAAGGATGGACTCTCCCATAGATCCATTGCAAAGGTGAATCGTAGCAAAACAGTCATCACAAATTTTTAAAGAAATCCAGATCCATATGGGCACAAAAAGAGTTCAGGTCGACCAAAAAAAATATAACCTCATCACTGGATCGCCGTATCAGAAGAAGTAAAAAAAACAGCAGAATGTAATCCTAAAACCATCAGAAGGCATGTGAAAATGAAGGGGTTCAATCATTTAAAGCGACTGCAGAAACCACGTCTTCTTGACCAGCACACAACTAACCGACTTAAATATGCCGCCAAATACCAGACTTGGGATGAAGAGAAGTGGAAAAATGTAATTTTCTCCGATGAGAAAAAGGTTAATCTAGATTGTCCAGATGGATTCCAACACTATGTGCATGATAAAAATTTGCACAAAGAGATCTGAAGGTCTTTCGCGTCAGCTGGGACCCTAAAGTTGCAAGTAGTGAAAGGCCGGCAAACATCATTGAAGTACATTTAAATGCTTGAAAATGCTTCTATCAGGACTGAAGGTCCACGTCTGTGTGGAAGAAATTGGATTTTCCAGCAAGACAACGCTGCGATGCACACTTCTCGACAAGCACAAACATACTTTTCTTCAAATAATATAGAATTGTAAGATCATCCAGCATGTTCTCCGGGCCTCGATCCTATTGAAGCTCTTTGGGATGGATAACAAAAGATGTTCAAGGATGGACCCCAGTATGATTCGATAAAGGAACTTTCTGATTCAATTTTCAGTACATGGGCTTATATTCCTTCGCAACTGATAAAAAACTTAGTCGCAAGCATGCCGAAGAGAATTTTTGAAGTAATTCGTAATAGTGGAAGCTATACTAAATACTGAGACCCTTCTAAGTAATTTATAATTGCCTTTTTTAGATAAATTATCAGTGTTCTTATCATTTTGACCAGGTGAAAATGTTTGATTTTTAAAAAATAATTATTAGATCAGGATTAAGGTTTCGAATGAAGCAGATTTCATTTTTTTCCATAATTAAAAACTGTATATATATATATATATATATATATATATATATATATATATATATATATATATATATATATATATATGCAAATTATATGCTACCATTTACAAAAAAAAAAAATAATAATAATGTGTTAATTTTACTAACCGCATTTTAGAAAATCTTTCCTAAAATTCAAAACAATCCGTTCAGATAATACTAATAATATTCGCACACTATACACCGGGTATTGTCTATTAGTGTGCCCATATTGTATTCCTCCACAACGTCTGCATTTTCAAACCTATATTTTCTATTCTAGAAAAAAGAACTTACTTTTCTATATCTATACACTATTTTCGATCGCTTATTTTATCTATATCTATAATATATTGTTTATAATCATAATTATGTTCAAACAATACATGTATGAAGTAATAATATTTAGAGAAATTGTTTTTTCTTCTTTTCTAAAAATAATTGCCATTGCTAGCTAAATATTGTATACACTAAAGAAAGTATGTTTGGTCTGTCGCTAATTAACCGTCCCTGGGAGACCGGATACAGTACAACATACATGGCGGTGTGCTAAATGCATACTATCCTACAAATGATTACGCACCTAAAATACATCCAGGGCAAACATCGCTTAACCGCGATTATCTGGCGAGAACTGAATCTAAAACAAGACGAGGAAATAGATTCATAAGCATAATAGACATTCTCATATCCTGAAAGACGGGCACCGTCGACGCCACTGTTGCCAAAATCCCAAGATTCTCTTGATCATCCATCAATCACTGGCTCACCATTTCAGTCATATGACAGCTTCGCACCAATCATCATTTAATTCTTATCCCGTCGGGAAGAATGTTTAGAAAGAGAACTTATGCACAAACATGAAGCCCGATTTGGTGGGTCTGTTATTTGGTTGGCTGCCTTAGGTTTTGGTAGGCATAGCTGAGCTAGAGACGTATGGAGATTTCTCCTTCTCTCTTTCGATTATTACCCAAAGGAGATACAGGAAAAGAGACTGGAAAGGTATAGGGATATAGCATTAGCTGTTATTGTTTGGTAATTAAATTTAAATAGTATGTGTGGTTTGGAAGACTGAAATTGACTGCGAGTACAATACATCTCCAACGAGACCTGAAAATATTATCTCATTATATATATGTATGTATGTATATATATACCATCGTCATTCAATTTGTGTGTGTATATGTGTATTGGGGTGGAGAGGGCTCCCGTAAGCCGTGGTGAAGGCAACCTTTCTAGGAGAAGCAAATCTCTGATTTAAAAAAAAACATAAAGCGGGAGACCAGTACCCGCATTAAGCTGGTCTGCAGTTTAATATGTTGCTGGCTTTCTTGCTCTTGCTTGTTGCTGGATCTCAAAATTTTGAACCGAGAGAGAGACTTAGCTGTCATACAAAGCTAGGACTCTGTAACATCATCTTTGTATAGATACTCCCTCAGGCATTTGGGTTCATGGATTTTAAATGTCTGAGCGAGTGGCACTCGTCTGACAAGACGTTGCAATCATCATGTGTGTATATATATATATATATATATATATATATATATATATATATATATATATATATATATATGTGTGTGTGTGTGTGTGTGTGTGTGCGTTTAGAGGGCTTGACATACAACTTATACACACTGGGTCATCACTACGACAGCATTTGTCAACACGCAAAACCCACCTAAGCAATGTATCCTGCACCCTAACTAACTCCCCGATGAACACCACTAACATGTGTCACCGTACATACACAGTATATCGCATACAGTGCACCAAATGTGACCAATCATACGTCGGTAGCTCAGTGAGACACCTGTACATTAGTGTAAAAGAACACATACACACACAAACCTCTTCTGTTCGCAAACACCTTCACACATGCGGCAACACTAACAAATCCATCAGAGTAGATATTTTAGCCACCGAACGCAATGTTAGCAACCTTCGTATCAAAGAATCAATCCTGATTGCCAAACTACATCCCAAGATTAATCGCCGACATGAATTAGGCTTTTCATTCTTAACTTAATGCACACCATCCCACCATTGTGTAATACAATTAAAAAAATAAACAAACAAAATAAAATTAAAAAAAAATAAATTCAAAATTTAATTAAAATAAATCAAAATAAATAAACAAACAAATATTAAATAAGCAATCCCTATTCAAGATTACTACACATTAATAATAATAACAATGTGGGCTAGACGGCTACATGTATATGACTCATGCAAATTTATAAGTTTATATGTGGTCTACACGGCTACATGTATATGACTCATGCAAATTTATAAGTTTATATGCCGCAATATAACCCAATTAATTTCTCCGAGTAAACCTAACAATATTAATCGCAAATAACAATAAGACATGATACACCAAAATCAGAAATCCAAGTTAACTCAAATAAATACATACATTATAAAAAAATACTTAGAACAACTCATCAAGTACTCTCCCTTGACCAACCGATTTATTCTAAGTCTACGCTCCCACCACCTCAAACAGAACGCTAAAACACAAACAACAAATAAATTAATTAATTAAATCTCCTCAATATAAAGATAAAATACTATAAAAAATAAATAAATAAAATAAATAAATAAATTAGAAATAAAAATAAGTAAAAGAAAAACAAACAAACTCAATCATATTAAATTAAAAAGCCACCAACAAGGTCCGGGCAATTATTTTGCCCGATACTGTTACTGTTTACTGTTTACAACAACACGTTTGAACCAAAGATAAACTATTATAAAAAAATAATTTTAAAAAATAAAATATAATAAAAAAATAAATAATTTAGAAATATAAAATAAGAATTGGGAAAAACACCCTAACCATATACTCCCCACAAGTTCCGAGCGATGATTTGCTGCAGTATTGTTACTGCTTACAACAGCACGTTTATCAAAGTCAAGTAAATATCTGACGAAGAGATCTTTCTCGAAATATTATATTACACGGACATACCACCAGACCGACTTTCCCAGGTGACCAATGTGCAAATATAAATATACTGCGTATATGAAATATGAATATGTACACATGTATTTATAAGTTGTATTCATAAATTTCTCACCTGCTTCAGCTTGTGTTTTTCCGTTACTTCTGCATTGTACCGCCTTCTACAATTCTATTTAACTATACACACACAGACACACACACATATATAAATATATATATATATGTATATATATATATATATATATATATATATATATATATACAACTATTAAGAGCCAGGTAGATGTGTATATAGCGTGCGTTTTCAAAGTACTTTTCACTACTGCAGAAACATTAACCAGACGCACAATAATTTTCTAGAACATTGCTATCTTAAGTACTTGAGAAGAATTTTGATTAGCAAATGGCAAGTGTTAATACTAGATACGGAAGTACTGGAACAAAGCACGGTGCCCGAGCCTTAGAATCATGGTTACTACTGTGCTGTCGCACCGGGTAGGTCATATTGTACGTATGGGTGATCGTCTCCCGAAGCAACCTTTCAATGGAGTAGTTGGGAGTAGTAAGCGTCCACAATATAAGCTCAGAAAATATGGTCTAGAGAGCAATCTGAGGCATAGAGATATTGATACCGACGCCTGAGGAGAAACTGCATTTGATCGTAGCGCTTGATGGAAATTATGAAAACTATGGCTGTTGTTTTCTACAAGTTAAGAGGATGCAGCGTGCAAACCTGAAAAGGTCACTTAGGAGGTGAGATCTGGAACTTTTGCCATCAACCATGCAAATTAGATTTGAGAAACGTGTGGTCGTATTCTTCTTTCCTTGGCAGAGTATGTAAGCCACCTGAGCTCTCACAATAGCAAACCATCGTCATTCAATGTATTAGAGCTACTTCATAGCACAATGTGCTATGTGCAGAGAATATAAGTACACAGTCAGATATCATTGTAAGAACTTTACACACAATTATTCGCATAGAACAGAAGATGCGGAAAATTTGCTCTAAGTGTGTCTCACAAGTCTTTAGAGAAGATTAGAAAGAAAGATGATGCCATGGGCTTCAAGGTAGTTCCTCACTCACCCTATACTTCCAAACTTGTTCCCGTGAATTGCACTGCAGCCGGGTTAGATTCCTTCAAAAGGGGACTATAATTTTATGTGTGTACTATCAATAAGGGTTCCTATGAGAAAAATCTCTGAAAACTTCTTTAAGGTGCCTTGGATAATATTCATTCATATATATATATATATATATATATATATATATATATATATATATATATATATATATATATAAGAAAAGATCCTAGCAAGCACACAAGCAAGCGCTCGAAAGATCCGGCTATATATATATATATATATATATATATATATATATATATATATATATATATATATATCAGAGCAAATAGTTAATATAACATGTTTAAAATACTTTGAAAAAGAATTAAAACATATCTGATCTGAAAAGGAAACACTTTATAAGTGGATAGTACTTAATCCGCGGGGTTTAGAAGAAATACGTTTTTTCTCATCAGACGGTAGGAATTAGCAAAATGCGGGATTGGATTTTGTATACAAAAGTATTTGTTGAAACTGCAAGCAAGTCAAAGATCTTACTTGATAACAAAAAGTGAAGCAGAGGGAATACGGTGAAGAAAAATTTGATTTCATGTGAATGGATAGTCTGGTGAAAGGTAAAGTATCCACTGACGGTAAACTTCAAAAATGTAAATCCAAGTAAGTTAATTAAATTGTCGTTCGCACAAGTAAAATCCAAGGAAATTGCGTAATGGGAAAATGGTCCAAAATAATCCAAAAGGCAGAAATCCGTGGAATAATTCACAAATACGTACAAGGAAAAGGGGACAAATTTCAATTATATTAATAAAAAAAAATAAGATATGCATTTAACACGGCTGCCGAGACAAAGTGTAATTAAGAAAAATCAGCGAAGAAGTAGAGAAAAAGATTAAATGGTGAGAGAATTAAATATAAAATAGAAAAACAAATGTCAAAATAACCCGGAATAAAAGACCTTAAAAGGCGCGAGAAATATAGGGCAAAAAGGGGCCAACTGAAATATACAGGTTATTATTTAAGAAAATGTCAACAAGAGTTATTAAAAGACATTAAATGGAAAAAAATAAATAAAAAATAAGTAAATAAATAATCCAAAATAAAAAAATTTAAAAAATTTTAATGGGAGAGGATTGCCGGTATCTGCAAATTCTGGATAAAGCAAGTAAGTATGTAAATAAATGCATGTAGTAAAATATAAGTAAATATACATACAAGATATGAATGTAAACGCAGATTGATATATTAGAAAGATAGGCATATTTAAAGACTAAAACGGAAATTGCAGATAAATAACCGGTCAGGCAAAGAAGAAATAAATAATTAAAATAAAAGAGTATTAAATTATGAATTATTAAGAAATTATGTAGAAAAAAACGATAATGTTAAAGAAAAATTATATATATCTTAAAGTATAAAGTAA
>NC_136483.1:91265617-91280617 GCF_053919585.1 Euprymna scolopes
CCGAGCAACAATTTCGTTAGCCATTAATTTTAAAGATTAAATTACACTGGTCAACACAATATTTTTGGCAGGCAAAGTAAGACTGGTTTCTGGGGGTTTCAAGGGCGCTGAATCCGAATCTGACATTAGTTTTTTCAAATTGGCTCTAGTTTTTGAGATATCACAGGGGGGTCGTTTGTCTGAAATCACCCATTCGCGACCATAGCTAAACGTACAAAAAACGGCTAAATAGTGCATAAATGTCAGATATTGATTTTTATGATAATCTTAAACCACAAAGACAGTGTAAAATCTCAATCTAACAAGTTAAGTTAGATATAACATCATTTCATTTATCCTATAACTGAACACTTTTCATAGATTTCGAGGATATACAAAAAATTTGCTAAAAATTTGCTGAATTTTAATTCTCCAAGTGAAAAAAAAACATTTACATAATCAGTTATATATCATAAATTAATGCAAAGCATTATACACTAGATTCTTAGTTACAATAAACACACAAAACAATATTCTATTCACAAAACTAAAATTGACGTTTATACGATTTTCGCTTGTGAGCAACTTTTGGGCAGTCTCTCAAAAGGTTCCAGCAGTAGTCTGCCATCATGTGCTCATCCCATTTGCCTTGATACCTCTCTTCCATTGTTTTGATGTCTTGATGGAATCTCTTTCCCTGCTCCTCACTGTAATCACCAAGATTACCAGGAAATCTGTCGAGGTGGCTAAACAAGAAATGAACTTTAATGCTCATATTTGCCCCTAGTTTTCCGTATGCAGTAAGCATCTTACGGACCAATTGCTTGTAATTGTCAGCTTTGTGATTTCCCAAAAAGTTTGTCACTACATCTGTGAAGGACACCCAAGCATTTAACTCAACCGTGTTCATATGATTAGTGAAGTCAGAATCCCTCATGAGCGTTCGAATCTGAGGTCCATCGAAGATGCCACCTTTAGCTTTTTCGATGGAAAGACCTGGAAATTGCCTGCATATGTACTTGAAGCAATCTCCATCCTTGTTCAACGCCTTAACAAACTGCTTCATGAGCCCTAGTTTTATGTGCAATGGAGGGAAGATGATTCTATCCCTGGGTACCAAAGGCTCATTGATGACGTTGGCTGTGCCGACTTCGAGACTTTCTCGTTCTGGCCAGTTCTCCCTTCTCCAGTGCTGGATTCTTGCTCTGCTATCCCACAAACAAAGAAAGCAGGGATACTTTGTGTACCCACTTTGCTGACCAAGCAGAAAATTCACCATTTTCAAGTCCACACAAATCAGCCATTTATGAGTGTTGTAATTCAGCTTTTCAAGAACAAATTTGATAGCATCATACTCTTCTTTCATCTTGGTAGAATGGCCAATTGGTACAGGAGCAAACTTATTGCCATTGTGCAAAAGTACAATTTTTAGACTTGCTTTCGAGCTATCTATGAAGAGACGCCAATCTGCTGGGTCATATGATGAGATCCCCATGAAGTTAAGAAGGGCAGAAACGTCATTACAAAAGACCAGGTCGTCTTCTTTAGAAAAGAAACGAAGCAAGCTGCCTTACCTTGTCCTATAGTATGTTACTTTTTTGCCAGAATCAAGAATGTTTTTCTCTTGGAGTCGTGATGCAAGAACTTCAAACTGCTCCTTCAACAAACAAAGGTCTCGCACTAGGTCATTAATTTCAGATTGATTGAAAAGCTGAGGGCCATTTGAGGGTTTTTCATAGTCACTACAGCTATCATCACTTGATATTGAAAGATCAGCTGGAATCTCTTCGGTTTCATCGATTTCAGGCAAACTGGTGAAAACAGGCACAGGTAGATTCTCAGAGTGCGCAACAGGACGGATAGCAGAATCCAGGCTTGGATACTGCCAATTTACTTTCTTGTGCTTGTTAAACCCCGTCATGTCATTGAGACAGAAGTAGAAGTCATCAAAATGATTGTTGGGCTCTCTCCACACCATTGGTACAGCAAACTTCAACTTCAGCTTACCGTTGGTCCAACCGCGGAGACTTTCTACACAGGTTTTGCACACCATATGTGGGGCCCAAGACTTGTCTTGGTCACCAAGTATCATATCGAAATATGCTTTGTACGCCCTCTTGACAAAGTCTGTAATATTCCTCTTTTGTTGTGCCATCATATACTGTCCACAGATGTAACAAAAGACATCCGGTTCATATCTGCAACATCTTCTAGAAGAACTCATTTTCTCTCTGGAACTCATTTTCAACTGTGGAATTAAAAATTAAATTCTTAATTACTGTTTAATTTATACTGCAACTATATTTATGGAACATGTTATTAAGTAATTACAGTATATAATTATATAAAAATTATCCCTATATAAATAATTATATAAGAATTCTCCCTGAAATACTTCAATATATACATAATCATTATAATGATTCAATAATATCAGAAAATTATTATTTATTGCTTCTATATTGAAGTATTTCAGGGAGAATTTTAGCAGTTTAGGCTTATTTGGGGCTATCAGTATCTTCCAAACTAGAGCCAATCTGGCAAAACCAATGTTATATTCGTAATCAGCGACCTTCAAAACCCCAGAAAACACTCCTAGATGGTCTGCCAAAGAAAAAAAATAAAAATTTGTTGACCAGTGTTATCTTTAAATATACCTAAACGGTATTACGTTTATAGGAATCCAAGTAAGAAAATAGCGAAAAATAAAAACACCAAAAACGGTTTCAAAACTTTAAAAAAAATATTTATAAGTCACTTAGCATATCTGGGGTAAGAATATTTTTTAACGTCAGTAAGCGTAAAATAAAAAAGAAAACTTGTGACATTTTGTATTATTACCCGAGAATCGAGTTTTGAAAAGTTCAAATACCAATTACAAGGATAAAATGCGTTTATATGTGTATGCCCACACCCCCTTACATTACTGTTATTAATAAAGTGTAATAAAAAGTAATGTCAAGCTAGTTAAGAGGTTTATGCTGATTGTAACTCTTTTTGACAATGAACACGATTCAATTAATAATTAAGCAAAATTTACATGAAAATACTTACGTTGAAGTATGTTTTAAACTTAAACAGTAGTCGATGTAATCTTCGTATACCAATATGTCCATGGTCGAATTTCCGGAATCCTGTGTTCACTGGGAAATTGTTGAATGTTACGTCACACATTGTTGTCGTCATTACTTTTACACAGATTTTTAGGACTGCACAGAGAAGTATCTTTGAATTATATATAATTATTAATCATTAAACTGAATTCGATAGTGACACACTTGTTTTAAGACATTTGGTCTTGTAAGGTCACCAATTTATTTTAGTTTCTCTGATGTAAATTCGAGCTCGAAGTTCTATCATGTCACACCTATGACTGAAATAGTGTCTCTACTATGTTTAACATGGAGCAAAATCTGATGGTATTTGCACAATGATTAATTTATTAAGAAAACTACATGGATACATAATACAATTTATTAAGTAAATTAAATATAAACCCGTTTGTTCAGAGTAATTATTTTCGAAACGCACCTATATAATATATAGCTATAACACAAGACAAAACAATACATCAATATCATCAGATGAAACAGTTAAAAAAATCACCCTTACAAACTAAAGAAGCCAAAGTCATCCACAGTCCCATCGGGTATATAACCGACCATCCACCTCTGACATCAGGAGTGGCAGTGCATTGTGTTGTTAGAAAATCAATAGGGCACCAATGTCTGCGTTATTTAAAGACTAAAAGAATTGAAATTAGCTACACTTCTAGGAATCATTCTCACGCAACACATTTGGTGACTTTGGTCGCCTATCAGTCAGCGCCTGGCTCTAAGGCATTACTAAAATCAATATAATTCATGTGTACACCTGGGATCGTTTGCTGGTAGCTATATACTTCATCACGTCTAGTGTTGGACTCTCGAGATGTTGGTCTTCTGCACTTAAATAGTAATCATTTGACCATAATTCATATTACTTGTCTGGGAGGCTTTGTCTGATTACACGGCGACAAACACACACACACACACACACACACACTCACTCTTTCTCTCTCTCTCTCTCTCTCTGTATCTTTCTCTCTGTTTCGTCTCTCTCTTTCTCTCTCTCTTTCTGTATCTTTCTCTCTGTTTCGTCTCTCTCTTTCTCTCTCTCTTTCTGTATCTTTCTCTCTGTTTCGTCTCTCTTTTTCTCTCTCTCTATATATATATATATATATAAAGAGACGGAGAGAGATAGGGAGAGGGAAAATAGATTTTTGCTTTAAATTATTTTACACTTGAGAATAAAACTTCAGACACTACAAAGAAACGCCCAAAATTAACGATATAAAAGCTAAGATATGCAAGACCGACGAAAACAGCAAATATACTCTATGTATTCCAAGGGACCAAATGGTAAACCACATCTAAAGTAAATGCAGCAAACTGGTTACAAAGAATATAAAACAAAAACTGTGAAAATGGCAAGTCTTTTACCACAAATAAACATTTAAAAAACAAAACGAATAGTAATCATTTGAAAATGGAAAGCATAAGATTATCTGAAACTTCGAAATATAAAAGGAGAACCTTATCACAGTCTAAATACCAGACACGAACTAATAAACACATATACTAAAACAAGCAAAGTTTGAAGGGTATATAGTATATGCACAGAACGGTAATGCTAATCAACTTTGCAGCTGTAGAAGCGATCTTAAAATAGTAAGGTATTAAATATCGTTGAGTTGTTTTAAAAGGGCGCCTTTTGTTTTTAAATTACAACACTTACACTTGTTCCTAACTTGTTAATACTGAATCTTTAACAGGAAGGACTAATGCACTATTTTACAGTCTTTCCTATGACTATACCGCAGTTGGAACCCTGGGTTTTCGACTCATAAACAGCGCACTCATACCATAATGCTAAATTAGTGTAAGTTTAGGGAAGGTTTTAAAAGCCTTCCACGTACGGTAGAAATGTAAAACATAGGTGATTTTCTACAAAAAAAAGATCTTAAATGTTGTAGATGCTATTATCCGTATTATCATTTAAAATTCAACCAATTATTTACATACATTAAAAAAAAATCCCTAAAAAAAATTGAGTGTTCTAGGACCTCATGACGTAACGGTTAACGCATAACACATAAATAATAATGACACATAAATCGAATAACCAAACCAATCAAGTTACGCTGATGAGACGTAGAACCTCGAAACATGCATGTACGTTTTTAAGTAAAATAATAAATATGCAAATATTTGTTTACGTCCAAAAATTATGACCGATTTTCTACGGAAAATTATTTTCAAGTTTTCACACGCTATTATTTGTAACATCCTTTAAAAATCAATAAAAAATCTACGTAGTTTAAACAAAAACAGTAAATATATATTACGTAAAGTTATCCGGGACTTTTGGCGTAAGATTTAACGCATTAGACTAAAATATTGACTTGTCCGAATCCTACAAAAGATCATAACATAATATTCATCCAAGGCGAGTTGAAAAAAAAAACTTCTCGAATAGAACAAATTTGAATGGGAATATTAAATGTACAGGCTTTCTCCAGATGCATGTACATCTGTTTTGGAGCATGACAACCTTAGATTGTTGCAATCTTTGCGGGAAGATATCAACGTCATCGTGCATACTGATATTACCAAAATGTCGCGAATCTGGCAACGGTATGTTTGATGTTGCTGAATTATGTTTGCACACCTGCTCCTGTCAGAACACCCATTTCACACGCACTGTCATATGTAATGTTAAAAGTAACATACCTAAAGGATTTTTTAAGTTCGTGGAAAACTCCTACAAATATCCACATACCACTTTTCACAAATAAAAATTCAATCAAAATATCCTATTAAACCATGCCTATATTGGCACAGACAATTTCTACATCGAATTATATGAGCATTAAAACCACTCCAACAACTTCAATACATTTCCCGCCTAAAGCAATATGTCACTGCCCAAACAAACATAACTGCCCATCAAATAATGATTGCATCAATAAAAATGTAACATATAGCTGCACAATAATCGAACAACCAGATATGTAGATATGGCCCTTCTATAAACCTACGTGTGTCAAATAACATTCAATTCCATATTAAACCAAAAGATACAATTTGAAATACGGCTATTTTAATATAGGCGTTGGTTATTTAAATCTGTGACATAAAAATTATAGAAAATAGCGTATGTAATTAAACTACCTTATTTAAAGGAATTTCCAAAGGATTCTACCCATGTTAAAAGATTGATTACGAAATATACATAACTTGGATTTTACTGTTCAGTCTGGAATAGGTTATTAAAATAAAGAAACGTAAATCATTTTGGAATATGCCATTGTTATTTTAAATTTTCGTTTGTATTCTTTCATTCTTAAGTTTCAATTTAAATACTAATATTAATTCAATGCTAATATAAATTAAATACTAACATAAAGCAACATGTATAATTACTCACATCTATTTTACTAATAGGATTGCCTCCAATGAGATGAGCCATTTATTGAAAATAACATGGATGAGGGAAAAACTTATTTAATAGATATTTGTACTCCTTTGTCAAACAATAAATTCTGATGTAGTTCTACGTAATTAACTCAGAATTTACACACACACATGCACACAAACACACACACATATGTCTATCTATAATATAAAGCTGAATGTATGTGTGTGTGTCTGGTCACGAATAGGCTCCTATATGGTTGACTATTTAAACAAAAAACTGATTACATATAATGATAGAAGATGTATCGAGACACAGGAATGGATATGTTTGATCTGGCAGAACTGTGGTTAATTAAAATTGTGGGTCTGTGTTCGCGCCTGGTCCACAAAGTATGGAAATAAAAAATTAACTTAAAAAAAAAAACTTAAATAGGGGTGGTATAATAAAATTGTGGGATCTACGTTCGCGCCTGACCTCCGTAGAATGGAAATAGGCACAATCTTTAATAAAGACATTTCATATCCATCTGCGTAAGTATACTTTGATAATTATGTTTCAGTTTGAAGAAATATGATATAATACAATTATGGGGTGTTCGTCCGCACCTGACCCCCATAGAATGGAAATATGTCACAAAGTTTAACAAGATTTTTTTAATATAGATCCACAGAATATTGTGATAAGTGTTTTAGTGTGAACAGGTATGGTATTATAAATTATGGGTTTTATCTATTTTATTTTTACTTTCATCATATTTTGCTTTGGTTTTGATACCCCCAAATTCGAAGCTATCTTTTTACAACCCTTCCTTTTCATAACCTTTCATACTTTCATAAATCAGAGTCCATTTTCTGTAGGCTGTTTTTGAACACAGTCAACGACGGGTACTTTTGCTAGTATATATATATATATATATATATATATATATATATATATATATATATATATATATATATATATATATATATGATCAGTGTGTAAAGTGATCCCACGGCACTTGTTTGAAATTATCACATCTTAAAAACGTGCTTAGACTTTGATAGGTTTTCCAGCTGAGATTCGAAACTAGATCATATGTAAACTATTGAACAATCTTTCATGTGCGTCGTTTTATGGTTGCTTTTGCGTATGCGAAAATCCGATAATAAAATGGATAATCCTCGTATAATCTTGTTGTTCCATAGCATGGTATCCAAGTTTATTTTGGCTTCATCATTTATAGAATTTCGTTTTGGATAATCTCATCTCTGTATTTGTTTAAAAGATATCAAAGATTTTTCGGTATACAAATATAAACATTAAAAGAGAAAACGGTTACAATAATCAAGAACGTTGTGCGGACGTTGTTTTTTTTTCAAAGATTGCCAATAAGCACAGAAAGGACGATTGTTGATGCAAATTTAAATAAATAAGAACTCGTTTAAAGCCATGAAATAAGAATCTTGCTTTCGAAGAGTAAGTTTTTTTTTTCTAAAAGCTAATTCGGTAGCTTGCTTTGATGCGTCTACGCATCTTTATAAAAGGCTTTGTTCGTAAGCTTATTGGTTCTTGCTCTATCTGCCAGCCAGTTTGTCTTTTTCGTTAAATATTCCTTTAAACATTTAATCTCTTCGGACTATTTTCATTATCAACATGACTTCTATCATATTATTGTGGAAGCAAGTGAAGTCAGCGGAATTAACTGGAATCATGAATGTAATTATAATTTCTTCTATTCAGTGGTAGCCAAGCAAAATAAATGTAATATTACAGTTTTACGAGAGACATCTATAGTAAACTAATTGCATTAATATAATTTTACTACATTGAAAAAGAGATAGAGATGTGTAAGCTGGAGGTGGAGAGAGAGAGAAAGAGAGAGAGAGAGAGACTTAGGGAGACATATGGAATGTACGGATGAGCAGAACCGATGGATTCAAATATAAAAATGCTGCACACACTAGTTAACGTATTCTGTTAAGTGTTTTTTCGTCCCTATCGATGTCGGGTAACCTTGCTAGTTTAAATAAAATTGTCGAAAAAATGACAATAATGCTATTTTTACTTAACAAATGACGCACACAATTACGGACGGATTTTTTGTAAGCATGATGGAATAAATCTAAAAAAATGTAATTTGCGCGTTTAGAAATGATGATTCTTTTATTAAACGTAAACTAAAAATGTCTGAACACATCTACAAGTGATGCGCCTATTCAAACAGCGCGCACATGCAAATGTCAAACGGAAACTTGAGCGAACGAATCTCTCATCGGAATGCAAGAATGCATCGAAATGAATAATATTTCTTTCTATTGAAAAAAAAAACACTTGGAATATGTACAAACAAAATTTATCCCGATGAAAATGTAATTATGAATCAAAAGTTTCTCTTTTTTTGCATTTGCTACGGGCCTTTTTCTCTCTTATGATGAACGCCAGGGTCACAATGCTCACCGCAGATAACACATTTCCGCATATGCAAATAAGAGATTTGTAAGATTACGACATGCAGAAATCGAGATGGGCTCTAGAGACGTTGTGTATGTTCTTTTGGATTAGAACGTCAGTGATTTTGCCACAATGTTTCAGAGATATGAATACTGCGTTTACAAAATGATATCTTTAACTTGCATCGACAGATAAGGTTCATATATACTTACATGCACCATGTGGATGATGTGTCAATGTACGTCAATATATTTGTTCATAAGAGGTCTGAGTTTTTAAGGGTTTTTTGTATACGTGATGTTATACAATATCAATTAGAGATGAAAAGCTGTGATATACACCCCTTCAATTATCGTTTAAAAGTATAAGACAGTGTGTTCTTCTGACAAAGACACACACACATATACATATATATATATATATATATTTATGGATTCCTAATTTCTGAGCTTCGATGCGTTTTTTGGTGGTTTCAGTAAATTCTCTCTTAGCTGTGGCTATTTCTTTGTTATAGATATTCCTAACTTATATATACTTCCGTCTGTTGGAACTGGACTTATGCCGGTTAAATCTGCGGTACGCATGCTGCCATTACGCAATCGCAGCTGCACAAGTGGAAGTAAACTATTGGGGAGAGTGGGGCTTGCTATAAAATTTCCGCGTGGGAACATGTGTTTCAATTGCCGTTTTGAACCATTCAGTGTTGTCAATTGCGCACTGTTTAGCAGGAATAGAAAAGGTATTTCCCAATAGGGCATCTCTGATGACATCCCTGCTGGCTTCCCAGTCAGCCTTCTTATAATATCTCGTTGTTTTGAGAAGTGCCTCTTCAGTTTGTGCTCTAGAGTTTGGTGAAATTTCAACCATTATCACTGCATGATCAGCGTTCCCAAGTGGGCTGTGGGCATCCATTATACAATCATCGGGAACTGTGGTCAGAAATAGATCTAGAAGTGATGCGTGTTGTTCTTGCTGGTTTGGGAAACGGGTTGAAAAAGTAATGATCTTTGAAAGTTCATTCCCTTAATATATGGTTTGATATTTTCCTTTAATTTAATTTTTTTTTATTTATTAATATGTAAGCTTAGGGATAGGTTATAGAGAAGTTATGTGTTATGCTACCAGCTGCGTCTATGTAAGTAGAGAATCCAAACAAGTTGCTGTGGTGGACATTGAAGTCACCAAGTACATGCACTTGTGCGATAGTGTCGAAGGAGAGTGCTGTATATATGCTGTCAGAGACTTTATTTATTAGGGTGGAGTCCTGGGTTGAGGGAGAGCGACAGAGAAAATAAAAGTAGCTAATGTTATCTTGCATATTAAGTCAAAAGCACATAAAGGCTTGATCGTCCGATTCTAGGTTTGTTTCTCTAGTCAGGGGGAGGGTGTTAGGAACACAGACTCCAAGTCAGTGTATATATCTGTCAGAGTCCTTACGGAAGAGTGGGCATATTAAAGTATTAAAGGATGGAGGAGTGTAGGTTAGTTTCACTTACTGCTAAGATATCCGTGTGTTTGCTAAGAGTAATTCTTCTAGATCATTTAAGTTTGGTCTTAGCCCAGGGATGTTTGTAAATGCAAGCCTCAAGGGAGGAGGCAAGTTGGTTTTGTTTGATTTTTAACCTGCTTAAAGCGTAATGTTTTATTGTATCGCCATCATTTTTTAAGAGTTTCAGTTTAGGTAAGGTGTGCTGAACAAGTGGTTATGCAGAATACCAGACATGCAACACAAGTAGACCATCAGCTGACCTTTCATCCACTAGGATTTTGGCCTCAGTAAAGCCCATCGGAGATGAGTGCAGGGTGCGTCTCCATGCGCGACATGGCACCACTTACGTCCCGATATCATACAACTGTTGATGGAGCAGCCACTCTAAGCGCTGCCAAAGAGTTAGAGCTCCTGCACCAGCAGTCGGAAACAGCAGCCAGAAACTGTTAATCCGGTACCCTCAACCTATCAGACGAAGGTCAACCCAATCTAATTATACTGGCATATATAACACTCAAGTATTCCGAAGCGCCCTGTTTAGAGAGACGGGATGTGTCGGGAGCGGGGAAAATGGCGTCCATTGCCCATGTCAGGAGGCAAGATCGACCATTGGGTGTTTCTCTCGACTCCCTGTGATAGTACCTCTGCGCCTGGCTAATAGGCAAGGAAGGAGTATGGAAGCCGAGCGATAGATAGAGCCTATCTACCGCTTAACAAATATAGATTTGCAAACCGGTAATTTGTTTAAATCACCAGATCTATGAAGATAGTCATCTACGACTGGAGAGGCCTCCCCCCCCTTAGGTTTAGCTTCAGAGTTTTCCTTCTCCTAGGATGATCTGGGAAGATCTACGAGTCTATTAGCACGGAGAAGGGTTGCCCCGCGCCTGGGTCCTAATCTAGGTATTTCTACAATCCCGCGTAGGTAGTTAATGTTACTGGGTTAGTTTGTAAAGGTTTTATATCTACTGAAATGTTACACTCCTCAAAGTGATTATGGGACATTGCTATTTCATTGTTACTGGAAGACGAGATGAGTAAAAGTTCATGCAGTTGAAGCAAGTATATTTGCGACAGGTTTGTTAGAAAGGAGTTAATATATGGTTTAATATTTTCCTTTAATTTAAATTTTTTTTGTTTTTAATTATATGTTAACTTAGGAATAGGATAACGCGTTAGAGTATGACTTGATATAAAGAATCAAACAACAAATTTGGTGCCCAAAACCGATTATTTAAGATGACAGGAGGGTTAAGATGTACAATAAATATAGATACAAGTAACATCATTTTTGATTTGAAGTACAATACAGTACAGATATATCTGGAAGTAAATTATAAGCTACCGCGTATTCCGTATGTATAATTTAGTAACTAGATATACGGGCAAATTTTCAGTAGATGCGAATGTAAGGAATTTGTAGGTATTAAGTATGTTTCCTCTTCTAATGAAGGAAGATAACTTCAGTTTTCGTTTAAAGATCAGTAAGCTGTATTTTTCATAACAAAGAGTAACAGCTCAGTTTTTGTATCAACCATTGGAGGACTATCTAAAGAAAGAAACAGATAAAGGATTGCTAAGTACTGTAGACCGCTTTAAATCCGAGTACATCCTGTTGCTAGTAAGTAGCTAACTGGGTAAGAATAAACTGCAATGAATGTCTAGAAGTAGAAATGTAGAGATGTTTAGTGATAATAGCTTTCTACTCTTTGTTCTTGGCCCGAATTATAGTACACGGATTCTGTCGACACTATTTAGTAAAAAAAAGAAAAACATGTAGGCTAAAGTGAACCTCGCTAATCCTCTTTCTATATACCTAATTAAGAGGAGGAGGAAAAGAGAGAGGTAAAAATGTAAAAATAGGGAGGAATACTTTTTTTCTATTTGAATATGCGCTCTAAATTCAGCTTTTTTTTAATTCCAAACTTAATAGAAAAAAAAATCAGAACATTTCGAATGATTAATCATATCGGTAGTACATATTTGAAAAAAAAAGTATTTGGTGAAGTCGTATTGTCAATATAGCAAAATAACTAAATATTTAGGTACAGAAGTTTGTATACGTAAATTTAAAGTGGCCATTCGTCTGAAAAACGTGTTAATTAAATAACTAAGCATTGAAGTAAAATACGTGATCAAACTCATGCAGTGAATCTTACTGAAATAGGTATACGACCAGATAGAAATATATATATATATATATATATATATATATATATATATATATATATATATATATATAAATATATATATATATATATATCGATGTGACTGATTGGATTTTTATATAAAGAGGTTGGCCAGGAAATAAACATAGGTGATTAGCTACACCGAATAAAATAGCCCTTAATCAGTAAAAATGCTACCTAGTTATAAAGTACAGAATTCGACTCACACACACTCCAGAACTCAGCATGAAACACTGCTATATCACTGCTTAGCATGAAACACTACTATTACGCATAAAAGTTTATATATATATATATATATATATATATATATATATATATATATATATATATATATATATTTAATATTTCAACCTCCAGTGTATTAAATTAATTCGATACAAGTTGTTTCAATAGACGGATAAAGATTATCCTGCATATCATAAAATGATTTAAGTTAAAAAAAAAATTAAAACTTAAATCATCTGAAGATATGAACGGTTAATCTTTATCCAGTCTATTGAAACAACTTGTAATGAATTAAGTCAATACACCCGACGGGGAAATAATGAAAAAAACATATCTGTCTCTTCTAATACTTTGAGCACTATTTATCTTTGTTTGTGTGGCAAAAGCTATGCAAATGAGGGGTTTCCGTTCGAACAACCTAGGTGTGCGCGTGTGCTTAGTCATCGCTGTGAAGCTAGGATAAGAAAAGAATTCCAAGATGGCGCCGACGGCGTTTTGAATTGGTATGATCTCGCAAACTCTCGCAAAATCTCGTACATATATGCAAATAAGTTCGTCTTCGGCAACTATAAATTCAGGTCGTTTTGGAAGGCAAGAAGTGAGGAAAGAACGGCCGGTTGGTAATTGTGTACGCTGGGTAGTGTTGGTGGCGTGTCACCGTGTCTGTGTGTGTACTGATCGAACCGCTTTCCTGTCCCTTGGACTGAATTTGTTTAGATTAGACTTCAACTTCATTTTTTTTTACCAAATATCCCTCTTAATATATATATATATATATATATATATATATATGCATATATATATAAGTAGCATTACGTATTTCTTTTGTTGTTCGATAAATATTATGATTTTTGTATTTTTCTTTGTGTTATGGATTGCAAGAATTTAGTTTTTCTAAAGTTTGAATATTTGCATAGAATAATCAGAAGAGCACGATGAAATACAAGATGCACAACAACAGCAAGGAAAACGAAAACAAAAAAATAGTAGTTGTAGCAGTAGTAGTAGTGGTAGAATAAGTAAAAGGAAAGAAAATGAAAACAAAAGCAGAAATTCACAATTCATTACACATTCATGTTTAAGGCTCCCAATGCAAAATATTACCATAAAAGACGGATTTAGAATATTTTTATGCATCCAGAAATCAGCATCATCGCTAAAATCCCTCCCTCCGTCTGTCACACTTAAATTTGAAAGAACATTTTAATCTATAGCGCACTCATTACTTATCTCTGAGTTGCATTTTCTGTCGGACAATCCATAAGGCCTAATCTGAAATATCATTTTCGATAGTCTACCAGCAGTAGGTCTAAAAACCCTTTTTGTCCATCATATAACGTCTTAAGTTTTAATTAATATTTTCATTTGTCTGTTATACTAAAATTTTAAATAACGGTTTTGTGGATTCACAACATTGAAGGAAAAAAATTATCGTGACCGTCATTCATGCTTAAATTTGAAACAGCATTTTTTCATAGCGTCTAATGGTCTGTCACGCATCATTACGAAATAGCATTTTAATCTTGAAACGCGTAGTTTGTAATGGAAGAATTTTTATGTCATATAAGGCTATGCATCTCTTTAAGAAATTTTATTTCTTAGTCTGCCAGTAAGAATTTCCGTTGGTCTGTAACGGACAATTTTGAAATAGTGTTTACATAACTGGAAGAATTCTATATTTGTATACAACGTTCATAACATACATCAAATGGACATATATTATTGTATATCTCTACGTATCTAACATAGACTTGGTTAGTCACGCTAAATTTCAAACTACATTTTTGTAAGTTTGTTTGGTAAAATTTTAGATTAGGTCACCCCCACAATTTTCTTTTAAATGACGACTTTTAGAAGTTTTCAACTATGATGAATACGGAAATTGCATTGAAATTTTGCGCAAATAAGTGGTTAGCGAGAGGTAAACAGTTTTATTATGCATTGTATCCTTTGGAAGCCATCTTTGTTACGAACATGCGCGCGAACCATAAACAAGTCTACGCGCGTAACAAAGATGGCCGCCAAAGAATACAATGCATAATACAACTTTTTTCTATCTCGATAACTACTTATTTCTGCAAAATTTCAATGCGATTTCCGTATTCAGCATAGTCGAAAACTTCCAAAAGTAGTAATTTAAAAGAAAATTGTGGAGGTGGACCTAATCTAAAAAAATACTGTTTGTTTTTAAATCTGAAACATTACATTTGTCCGTCTGTCATGCTT